>NC_080556.1:7430000-7710000 GCF_028640845.1 Ahaetulla prasina | reverse complement strand
TTCTTTCTTCTCTCTTCTTTTGTCTTTCTTTTTCTTCCTTTCTTCTTCCTTTCTTCTTCCTTTCTTCTTCCTTCCTTTCTCCTTTCTTTTCCTTTCTTCCTTTCTCTTTCTTCTCTTTCTTCTCTTTCTGTCTTTTTCTTTCTTTCTTTTTTCTTTCTTTCTTTTTTCTTTCTTTCCTTCCTTCCTTCCTTCCTTCCTTCCTTCCTTCCTTTCTTCTTCTTTTGTCTTTCTTTCTTCTTTCTTCTTTCTTTTTCTTTCTTTCTTCTTTCTTTCTTCCTCTTTTTCTTTCTCCCTTCCCTTCCCTGCATACACACAACTCTGCCCAGGGAACCTATGGTCACTAAGCACAAATAAGGCCCGAGTGCTCAAAATATCAACAGCTCAAAGCACCATTGTAGCTATTTTGTCATACAAATGTTTGTTAATCTGGGTGATCTTGTTGGAACAACTAACTCGCTCCATTGAGGATTACTATTATTATTTACTTTATTCATTAAACATGAAACTCAGACAACTGAACATTCAAAAATGCATCGCAAATACCATGGACTGGTGCTAATGGTTGATACGGGTTGCTGCCAGCATCCTAGGTATCAACCGAGTATCTTCTTAAGATGTACGATGTTCCGAATAGTGCAGTTTTTTGCAGTTCCACTGGTGTTATTGCAAGAAGCTGCAATTATTATTATTATTATTATTATTATTATTATTACTATTACTATTACTATTATTATTACTATTATTATTATTATTTACTTTATTCATTAAACATGAAATTTAGTCAACTGAACATTCAAAAATGCATCGCAAATACCATTGACTGGTGCTAATGGTTGATACGGGTTGCTGTCAGTGTCCTAGGTATCAACCAAGTACCTTCTTAAGATGTATGGTGTTCCAAGTTGTTGTTATTATTGTTGTTGTTGTTGTTGTTGTTGTTATTATTATTATTACTATTGTTATTATTATAAACTTTTATTCACCAAACATGAAACTCAATCAACTGAACATTCAAAAATGCATCACAAATACTACTACTACTACTGCTACTACTACTATTGTTGTTGTTGTTGTTGTTATTATTATTATTATTTCTTTTATTCATTAAACATGAAACCCAGTCAATTGAACATTTAAAGATGTGTCACAAATACCACTGACTGGTGCTAATGGTTGATACGGGTTGCTGCCAGCATCCTAGGTATCAACCAAGAACCTTCTTAAAATATATGATGTTCCGAGTAGCACAGTTTTTTGCAGTTCTGCTGGTGTTATCGCAGGAAGCTGCAATTTGTTGATGTATCTTACTAAAATTCTTGGACATGGTACCGAGTGCCCCGATGACAATGGGTATCACTGTTACACGTTTCATCCATAGCCGCGTAGTTTCCATGGCCAGGTCGCGATATTTCATGATTTTTTCCAGTTGCTTTTCATCATCATCATTATTGTTGTTGTTGTTGATGTTGTTGATTTAATCTTCAATTTGATTCACAGTCTGGGACTGGTAAAAACTTAACACTTCAGGTCCTGACCAAGGACCTAAGAGCTTTTAAGGTAACATCTGTATGTAAGCAGTTCCGAATAATGTGGGTTTTTATTTTTATTTGTTTTGCAAAGGCAGAATATTTAAGTCTAATAAGTTCAAAATGTCCATGTATGTAGGCAATCCTTTGGGTATTGCTCCAAGGGTGTTGTGGTTGTGGTTGTTATTGATCATCGCAGAGTCAGTCACATACAGGTTTGGTATTTTTGTCTACCTACTGAGTCCTTACCAAGGACCTGGAATAAGCAAACTTGGATGTTTCATGATGTTACAATTATTTACTTTATTCATTAGAAATGAAACTCAGTCAACTGAATATTCAAAAATACATCACAAATACTATTGACTGGTGCTAATGGTTGATACGGGTTGCTGCCAACATCCCAGGTATCAACCAAGTACCTTCCTAAGACGTACGATGTTCCAAGTAGTGCAGTTTTTTGCAGTTCTGCTGGTGTTATTGCAGGAAGCTGCAATTTGTTGATATAAAATTCTTGGACATGGTACCAAGTGCCCCAATGATAATGAGTATCACTGTTACATGTTTATTTTATTTACACAAAATAACAGTATACACAGCAAACGAGATAAATATGCTGGATTTCGTATCACAGATCACTAGTCGAGCACTTCCCAAGCGTTTAGGACTGCGTGTTTATTATTAAATAAACATGGTTTTTATTATTATTATTATTATTATTATTATTATTATTATTATTATTATTATTATTATTATTATTATTATTTATTCATTAAACATGAAAGTCAACTGAACATTTAAAAATCTATCACAAATACGATTGACTGGCGCTGATGGTTGAGACTGGTTGCTGCCAGCATCCTAGCTATCTTCTTCTCCTTCTCCTTCTCCTTCTCCTTCTCCTTCTCCTTCTCCTTCTCCTTCTCCTTCTCCTTCTCCTTCTCTTTCTTCTTCTCCTTCTATAAAGAAAGTCTCCCAGAGTCACCTTGCACCAAGTTGGGTAAGAAGTAAATTTAGTGAATCAAACACAACCCAACACAATAAAACAAAATAAACACGCAAAACAAAACAAAATAAAAAAGCTCAGGAAAGATCCCTGCCTGAAACGAGTATTAATAAGGTGAGAAATTAATAAGAATAAGAATTAATAAGGTGCGAATAACACCTGTGAAAGTTGGCTGAGCTCGGTGGGTTGTTAATTAATTAATAAAATGTATGGCCACTTCTTCTTCCTACGCTTCTTCCTTGCTCAGAGTCTCTGGGAATCAGGCGGCATATAAATGGAACAAAGCTATTATTTCGTTTCTAAATGAGAAGCCTGAGAATTACAAAATCCCTTCTTGTTGTTGTTTCTATTTCTTCCCTTGAATTCTGCACCTGTCCTTGAGTTGGCATCGTGTAAGTGGGGTGTTTTGCTCCAGCGTGTTCCAGGAACCTTATCTTCAGATTCTCTCATCCCACAGATGTTATAACTTGCTATTTGACTGTGTGTGGAATGGTTGCTCGAACGATTCGTTGCACAATTTGAAAAGACAAGGATGAGCCTTGGGTGACAGTGATGTAAGAATCTGGATTCCATGTTAAAAACAAAACTAGTGACTAAAACTAGAATCGCATAAACTAAACTGTCTTTGGCAACAGCTGTGCAATGCAATAGCATAGCATAGCATAGCATAGCATAGCATAGCATAGCATAGCATAGCATAGCATAGAATTTTTTTATTGGCCAAGTGTGATTGGACACACAAGGAATTTGTCTTGGTGCATCGGCTCTCAGTGTACATAAAAAGAAAAGATTTGTTCGTCGAGAATCATAAGTAAGGTACAACACTTAATGATAGTAATAGGATACAAATAAGCAATCAGGAAACAATCAATATCAATATAAATCATAAGGATACAAGCAAAAAAAATAGAAACGTAACCTACTGTAGCTGTATCCATGATAGATACCTAGATCATTTTGCAGAAGATTTTAGTTTAGTTAGTTGTGAAGTCATGTCCGACCCATTGCGACCCCATGGACCACGTTCCTCCAGGCCTTCCTGTCCTCTACCATCCTCTGGAGTCCATTTAAACTCTGCTTAAGACTGCTTCAGTGACTCCATCCAGCCATCTCGTTCTCCGCCATCCCCTTCTTCTTTTGCCCTCCATCGTTCCCAGCATTCGGCTCTTCTCCAGTGAGTCTTTCCTTCTCATTAGGTAGCCAAAGGATTTGGATTTCCTCTTCAGGATCTGGCCTTCTAAAGAGCAGTCAGGGTTGATCTCCTCTAGGACTGACCGGTTGGGTAGCCTTGCAATCCAAGGGACTCGCAGGCGTCTTCTCCAGCACCATTGTTCAAAGGCCTCCATTCTTTGGCGCTCAGCCTTCCTTATGGTCCAGATTTCACAACCGTACAATGCAACTGGGAAAACCATAGTCTTGATTATACGCACTTTTGTTGGCAGGGTGATGTCTCTGGTTTTTAATATGCTGTCTAGATTTGCCATAGCTTTCCTCCCCAGGAGCAAGCGTCTTTTAATTTCTTGGTTTTTAGTAGATTTAAGTAGAATAAAAGAATTCTGGCAGAGTGGATCGTGTATTTTAATACAGAATAACAGAGTTGGAAGGAGGGACCTTGTAGGTCATCTAATCCAACCCCTTGCCCAAGCAGGAAACCTTACACCATTTCGGACAAGTGCCTGTCTGTGCTCTTCTTGAAAGCCTCCAGTGATGAAGCACCGACACCTTCTGAGGGCAAGCTGTTCCATTTTTCAGTTGTCCTCCCTGTCAGAAAATGTCTCCTCATTTCTTGGTTGAATCTCTCCTGGGTTAGAATAGAATAGAATAGAATTTTTTTATTGGCCAAGTGTGATTGGACACACAAGGAATTTGTCTTGGTGCATATGCTCTCAGTGTACATAAAAGAAAAGATACGTTCATCAAGGTACAACTTTACAACACAATTGATGATCAATATATCAATATAAATCATAAGGATTGCCAGCAACAAGTTATAGTCATACAGTCATAAGTGGAAAGAGATTGGTGATGGGAACTATCAAACGATTAATAGTAGTGCAGATTCAGTAAATAGTCTGACAGTGTTGAGGGAATTATTTGTTTAGCAGAGTGATGGCCTTCGGGAAAAAACTGTTCCTGTGTCTAGTTGTTCTGGTGTGCAGTGCTCTATAGCGTCGTTTTGAGGGTAGGAGTTGAAACAGTTTATGTCCAGGATGCGAGGGATCTGCAAGTATTTTCACGGCCCTCTTCTTGATTCGTGCAGTATACAGGTCCCCAATGGAAGGCAGGTTGGTAGCAATTATTTTTTCTGCAATTATTTTTTCTTAGTTTCCATCCATTGTTCCTTGTCTGTCCTTCTGGTGCTTTGGAAAATAACTTCTTTGTGGCAGCCCCTCAAATATTGGAATGCTACTATCATGTCACTCTTGGACCTTCTTTTCACTTATTTATTTATTATTTATTATTATTTATTATTGACTGGCCATGCCCAGTTCTTGGGCATGGTTGTGGGTTTTTTCCCCCCCCGGAATTCATAAAAAATAAAATTCCTCAAGTTTTCTTAATATAAATTGTAAGGTTAACACAATTCACTCACGGAGTGGTCTTTTTTTTGGTCCCTTTCAAATATGCTAGATCGCAATTCCTAATTCCCAGCCGAAAGCCAAAGATAAGAAAAACGAGAATTATAACCAGCATATCTGGCAGTCAGTAGATTGGGAAAGACTGTCTGGTCAAATATTTTGAGCCTTTAGAAAAATGTTTCTGAGCAACAGCTGAATTTTTTTAATGCAATCCATCCTCAACTTGCAACGTTCATTTAGTGACCGTTTGAAGTTACAACGGCAGTGAAAAATGTGAACTACGACCATTTTTCACACTTACGACACGGTCACGCAATAAAAATCCAAGCACTTGGCATCCGACTCGTATTTATGACCGTTGCAATATCCCAGGGTCACGTGATCCCCTTTTGTGATCTCCTGACAAGCAAAGTCAATGGGAAGGCCAGATTCACTTAATGCCCGTATTACTAACTGTAACAGCTGCAGTGATTCACTTACCAACTTATCATATTCATAGTTCATAATAACAGCGTTGGAAGGGACCTTGGAGGTCTTCTAGTCCAACCCCCTGCCCAGGCAGGAAACCCTACACCATTTCAGACAAATGGCTATCCAACATTTTCTTAAAAATTTCCAGTGTTGGAGCATTCGCAACTTCTGGAGGCAAGTCCTTCCACTGATTAATTGTTCTGACTGTCAGGAAATTTCTCCTTAGTTCTAAGTTGCTTCTCTCCTATCAGTTCACTTATCAGTTGTGGTCACTTAACTCATTTTGTCAAAGCGAGTTGTTTCAACCTAAAAATGCATTGAGAGTTTTTGATTTCTTTGCCTTTTTGCCAATTAGAGCTTAAATATTCAAGCAGTCTTGCATTTAGACCAGCGAGAGCAAAATGTGCATGACACATTTCCCTTAGTTGGTACCCTATTAAAATATAATTCCAAGGAGTCTATCTGTTGATGAAAGGGGGGTGGGGAGGAGGGAATTCCCTTTGAAGTTTTACACGCATGCATATATATATCTCAAACAGATTGCCTTCTGCAGTGCGCCGGCATGAGTTAATTTTAAATAAAAGGGTGTTAAATGTAACGATATCCCAAGATCAGAACATAAAGTCTTGGAAGACGGAGTCTTTTCATCCAGACTTCTCACTTTCAAACTGGTTTAACTTTTAAATGGAGATATATTTAAATATCACAGTTTGAACATATAAACGGTGCGTCAGCCAGCTGCTGCCTTGAAGCAAGCGATGTGCTGATGTTTCCCATGGACTCTGAAGTCCATGCTGTGGAGAACTTCTTTCTTCTCAACTGCTCAACCACACTCCCAGGAAAAAAAAACAGAATAATATTGTACAGTGGGCCAACTTCAGAAAGCATTTGCTTTGAGAAGCGGCATATAAAGCTGACGCATAACCTGGAAACCTGAGAAACTGCTGTGTACAGAGGATTAAACTCAGTTAGTGTTTCTGTTAACGAATCTCCCACTGTCGTTCGCAAATTGCACCCAAGTTACTAGATCTGTAAGTAACCTTGTCCTAACCCGTTGTGTGAATGCAGACTTTGAGGAACGCAACTCAAGAAGCCTGAGCTGAATTGTGACCCGTTCTCAAATCCTCAGAACCTCTTAAGCCAATGATGGCGAACCTTTTCGGCACCGAATGGCCAAACCGGAACGAATGTGCATGTACCGGAAACACAAGGACCAGCTGGCTGGCGCACATGCGTGTGCCGGGCAACTGGTCTTTGGGTTTCCAGCACGCGCATGCACCAGTGGTGGGTTTCAACATTTTTTACACCAGTTCTGTGGGTGTGGCTTGGTGGACATGGCATGGCTTGGTGGCTGTGGCTTGGTGGCCGTGGCTTGGGAAGGTTACTGCAAAATCCCCATTTCCTCCCGATCAGCTGGGACTCGGGAGGCAGAGAATAGATGGGGGCGGGGCCAGTCAGAATTTTTACTACCGGTTGTCCGAACTACTCAAAATTTCCGCTACTGGTTCTCCAGAACTGGTCAGAACCTGCTGAAACCCACCTCTGGCATGCACCCCGGACAGCTGGTCTTCGCATGTGCCAGAGCACCAGAAACCTGAAGATCAGCTGGTCGGCACGCACATGCCTATTTTTTGGCCTTTTATCGGGCTGTTTTATGGCCGTTTTTGGGGCGTTTTGCAGCCATTTTTGGGGGGCTGTTTTTGGCATGGAAAACGCCCTGTTTTTTGGCTGTTTTTCAGGCTGTTTTCTGGCGCCCGCAAAGACCAGCAAAGCTGGCTGGGGAATTCTGGGAGTTGAAGTCCTCCAGACTTAAAGTTGCCAAGGTTGGAGACCCCTGATATAGAGTGCACAACTCTTTCCCACAACTCCGGTTCTTCCGTGTCTGAAACCACGAGGCCTTTTGCGCTGGGATTTTTTTGTTTTTTATCCCCACTGTGCACCCGAGGGATCCCTCAGTGGAGACCCCAAAATGAGGTCAGTCCCAGCTTGCCCAGTGTGGACTGCAGGGTGGGTTGTGGGAGGCGGAGTTGGAGGTGTGTGGTGGGGGGCGAGAGATGATGTCAGCTCCCATAAAATGCCTCTTCAGATTAATCAGTGTGTCCTCTGGAAATGCTAATGGGGAAAAGCAATTAAAAAGCCCCTTTCGCGCGCACCACCCCTCCCCGCTTTCTCCCCCCCCTCCCTCCCCTCCTAAGTAATCTGTGTTAAGAGCTGGTAATGAAGGTTTAGTGCCACTGTAATTCAATATTTCAGCTTCGCCAGTTTGTATCAAAAGGGAATCCCAAACTGGGAGCAAGGGACAAGGGATACGGGTGGCAAGAGAAACTGCCAGTCCTGCCTCCAGCAGTGCAGAGGCGCCAGCGCCTGTCTCCCCGCCCACCCACCCATTCCGCCACCACCCGGGCAGCCTGGAAACGGTAGGCAGGAACGAACCGACGTGGGTGCCACTACACCTACTTTTCTAGAGAGGACAAACTGCCAGGAGAACAGCTTGAGCAAACCTGGAGGAAGGGTATTTCCTAAGGGTTAATAGTAGTAGTAGTAGTAGGCATCTTTGCATCAACCCTCTTTGGCGAGAGGCGAGTGGGAGGAAGGCAGGCAGGTCTGTCCCTTTAAGGACTCTGGCGTCCTCACACAGCCTCGTTTTATTCGTGGTCCGGCTGCCTCTTCTTCGTCCAAAGTTGATCTGCTTTAGCTAATTAATAATCTGACAGAAGGCACCGGTGGGGGAGGGGGGAACGGATTAACGGGGGAGAGTGAGACCAACCCCCCTCCCCCAGCCTCCTCAGGGGCTCCGGGGGTGACATTGGGGAAAGGAGAGGATCCCGGCAGAGCGGGGGAACCTCAGAAGGGGGTCACGCCACCTGAGATGAGAGGGAGCAGCAGCTTGGTGTAACAGGCTTGATGGACCGTCCTAGAGGCGGGAGGGGGGGTTTCAGGGGATGAGACACATTCTAGTGATAAGGACGTTGAAGCCATCTTCATTGGCACTGACGCCTTCTTGGTTTTCCTAACGGAGTTCAGGTGGTCCTCGACTTACGGCCGCAACTGAACCGATCCCCCCAAAATTTGTGTTGCTAAGTGAGATCGTTGTGAAAGTGAGTTTTGTCCCATTTTACGACCTTTCTTGCCCCGGTTGTTAAGTGAATCACTGCGGTTGAATTAAGGGAAGTTAAGCGAATCTGACTTCCATCCCCGACCCCTCTTGGCTTCGCTTTGCTCTCGGAAGGTCACCAAAGGGGATCACGTCACCCTGCTGGGAACAGTCATAAATATGAACCGGCTGCCTAGCATCTTGAGTTTTGATCATGTGAACCACGGGGATGCTGCTGTAACGGTCGTAAGTGTGAGAAAGGGTCCTAAGCCACTTTTTTCCCCCAGTGCTGCTGTAACTTTGAGCAGTCACTAAATCAGGGGTCTCCAACCTTGGCAGCTTTAAGACTTGTGGACTTCAACTCCCAGAATTCCTCAGCCAGCAAAGTTGGCTAAGCAATTCTGGGAGTTGAAGTCCACATGTCTTAAAGTTGCCGTGGTTGGAGACCCCTGCACTAAATGAATGATTGCAAGTCAAGGGCTACCTGTAGACAGGGGCGAGCTTCAAAAATTTTAGCAAGGGGTTCTCTGCCTGGTTGCTGGGTGGGCCTAGGAATGGTGGCCGTGGCCTAGTTGGCCTCCTGCATCATGGCAGCGGGGACGTTTTGCCCTCCCCGGGCTCCAGCGGCATTACTTGAGCCTCCGGGAGGGTGAAAAAGGCCTCCCCAGGCTCTGGAGGCCCTCCGGAGGCTGGAAATGGGCCCGAGCTTCTGATAGGCCCATTTTTCGCCCTCCCGGAGCCTCTGTGCGTGCCGTGCATGCATCCAAAATGGGCTGTGTGGGGACTCCTGGGAGGGGTGAGGTGGGAGGGGCCAGCCAGGAGTGGGATTTGGGGGTTCTCCAAACTGCATAGAATCTTAGCTAGAGGTTCTCGCGAACCCCCAGCAGCCCCACCCCTGCCTGTAGACTAAGCATCAAGTAAGAAAATGGGTTTCCCCAGCCAGGGCCCTCCAAAGTTACAACCCCCCTTATTTTAAACCTCTGAGTTTTTCCTCCCCGGCATCCCACGTCAGAGAAAATTAGCCCGTTCCTCGCTTGGCGTGTTTCCTTCTATTTGTAAGATGGTGGGATCGATGATCCATGCCAGCACCTCATCAAACCGCACCTGTTTCCCCGACTTAGTGTCCTCCAGATGTTGTAATCCTGCACACCTGAAGAACATCAGGTCGGGGCAGAGCCTCTCTTAGCACGTGCAACAATAAACGCAGGTTTTTGAAGGATTTTCCTAGAACAGAAGCTGTTAATTGTTCTGTTGCAACTTCTGGTGTTTTTCTACGCAGGCTCCCGGGCGTTTGTGTGTTGCGGGCGTGCTCACCCACAAGCATGCAGGCAGGGTGAAGTGGTTTGGTCTGCCTCCTGCAATCTTGCGAAAGGCCCATTTCTGCCTCCTGACCAACATCATTAATGCTGGGTATTTATATTTCATTAACAACATTAAGCCAAAATGGTATTAAAAGCTAGTGCTGGTGATAAATAGCATATTAATAAAGGGTGAAGCAGACTGCAGCGTAAGCAAGTGCCTTCTTCGGAGTCCGATGAACGCTTTGAATCACTTTTCCCTTTCGCGCTGGGAGAAATGGAAAGGCAGGGGATTGGCAGGAGAGGATCTGAGAAGCCGGTGGCTAGACATTTCTTCATGATGTCTGCCTCCCAAGAATGAAGCAGGAGCTGTCAAAGGCAGCTGGAAAGTCCCAGTGCTTTTTCTAGAATCTTTTGCCAGGAACCTGAATTACGTAAAAAAAACCAAAAACAAAACCCTCTTTGGCTGCCATTCTTAACAGGACTAGAATTCCCCGGTTTGATTTTGATCGGATAGGATGCTAGTGTGTATTATTTGTCCTGATCCAGCGAGTTTTCCCCATGACGGATAAACCTTCAGATTTGCTCCATGAAGGCCTTTTCTGACCTACTCCTGGCAGTCCCTGGTGTTTTTACTTTAAGGAATCTGTGGAAGGTATCTCAAGAGGTCATCCGGTCAGACCCCTTGCCAAAGCATCCTGCTCTTAAACCATCTTTGGCGGGCACCAGCCAGGCTGCGTTTAAATGAGCAAAATACCACAATATTTCAAGGCGGCTTATTCTACACTCGAACTGTTCAAACCTCCAGCAATCCGAATTTTGCAAGGATATGCTCTTGAATCTTTATCCCTGAATGCAGCGTGGCAAGCTAATTCACCTTACTGCCAGCAGTTCGATTCTCACCGGCTCAAGGTTGACTCAGCCTTCCATCCTTCCGAGGTCGGTAAAACGAGGACCCAGATCATCGGAGGGGCGGGGGCAAGATGCTGACTTTGTAAACTGCTTAGAGAGGGCTGTAAAAGCGCTGTGAAGCGGTATATAAATCGAAGTGCTATTGCTATTCCGCCTCTTGCTAAAAAAAACCCAAACCACCAACAGATATTCAGCCATTTGAATAAACCGTTTATTTTATACAATGCAGGAGCTTGAATGTATAAGAGCTGACCGTATGTGGGCTTTGCAAATAATTGGATTTATTTCTATGCGCTTGAGAAAAGTCTCAAGTCATAGAGGCCAGGGTTGTCCTTAAAGTCCTTTTTCAAGAGGGCAACCGGTTTTCTGCTTTTTCTTTTAAGACATTTTGCTTCTCATCCAAGAAGCTTCTTCAGCCGTTTAGATGGTGGAAATGGAAGGATTTATATTCCTTGCAGACCGCTGGTTAGTTGCGATCTTTTTAGAGGGTTGTTGAGGCCACTTGGAGGTTTATCTGTGTTCACCCTAAGGAAATCTTTCCATGCCCCACAATCAGAGCTGAAGAAGCTTCTTGGGGAAAAAAAAAACAGTTTTGGGATAATACAAAAAGGAATTCTAAAAAGTTTGGAGACTTAACAGTGAGATCCATAAGATTAAAAAAAAAATAATTCAAACTGAACATTTGTGTTTTCGTTGAGGGAAACAAAGCAATTTTTGGTGTACTTTTTTTTTTACACACACCACAGCAACAAGAAGCGCCAGCTCATAGCTCCTGATCAAATGTAGAGGATCCGGTATTAAAGGTGCCTTTCTCGGCCTGCATTCTTTTTGAAATCGTTCTTTATGGACAATGGACAAAAACAACAGAAATGCCGGCTCTGAGCTTGCGATTTTATGTTGTTTTTCTCTCTTGTGTCGACAACCCTCCTGTTCTAAAAAAAAACTCCACACTGGTGGATCAGAGTTGGCGTTGCATGGGTGAGCTCTCTTAGCATCCCACTCCAGATTTTCCTCCAGGCACGACACAACACAACAGCCACAAACACAACCCCGACTCCTTTTATTTGGATGGAATTTTAATCAAACTTGACTGAGGAGTGCTGGACGAAAGGAGGAGTAATTAGGTATCAAAATTTACGACCGACTAATATATTTCCCTGTCCTTTTCTCCTTTTTTTATTTTTTATTTTTTATTTTTTTCCGTTTTGTAAAATCTCTTGTCTTTATTCTCTGTCTCACTCCTTCTAGCCCCGAAGTTCGCCTCCCAAAGTGGGAGGTGCGTTTTAACTCTTTGAGCTGCTTCCTGCCAGGTTGGGTCTCCAACAGCAGAGAGTGAAAAAAAACCAGGCGAGCATCATTTTGAAGGAAGCCAGGGCAGGTGTCAAAGAGCCCGTTTTTAGAAACTCCTTATCTTGCCAGAATTAGCGTACAAACCCCAAGGTTCGAGATTCCTCAGGTTGACCCTTCGTTGTGAGGGTTTTTTTTTAAAAAAAAAGAAAGGCAGGCAGATACCGTGTAGAGAAGCATTTCCCAACGGCTCGATCCAAATGATCCCAAAAATAATGGCGCTCATCATTCCAACATCTACTAACATTCTTACAGATTAACAAGAGTTGGAAGAGACCTTGTAGGCCGTGTAGTGCAACCCTCTGCCCCAAGCAGGAGACCCGATACCAGTGATGGCTAAGCTTTTCCGGACCAAGTGCCCAAAGCGGTGCCTGTGGGCGTGGCTTGGTGGGTGTGGTATGGCTTGGTGGGTGTGGCTTGGTGGGCGAGCCAGGGGAAGGATACTATAAAATCTCCATTCCCACCCCACTCCAGGGGAAGGATACTGTAAAATCTCCATTCCCACCCCCTCCAGGGGAAGGATACTTTAAAATATCCATTCCCTCCCCATTCCAGGGGAAGGATACTGTAAAATCCCCATTCCCTCCCCACTCCAGGGGAAGGATACTGTAAAATCCCCTCCCCACTCCAGGGGAAGGATACTATAAAATCTCCATTCCCTTTCTACTCCAGGGGAAGGATACTGCAAAATCCCCATTCCCTCTCCACTCTAGGGGAAGGATACTGTAAAATCCCTCCCCACTCCAGGGGAAGGATACTATAAAATCTCCATTCCCTCTCTACTCCAGGGGAAGGATACTGCAAAATCCCCTCTCCACTCCAGGGGAAGGATGCTGCAAAATCTCCATTCCCTCCCCACTCCAGGGGAAGGATACTGCAAAATCCCCATTCCCTCCCCACTCCAGGGGAAAGATACTGCAAAATCCCCATTCCCACCCCACTCCAGCGGAAGGATACTGCAAAATCCCCATTTCCTCCCGATCAGCTGGGACTCAGGAGGCAGAGAATAGATGGGAGCGGGGCCACTACCAGTTCTCCGAACTACTCAAAATTTCCGCTACCGGTTCTCCAGAACTGGTCAGAACCTGCAGAAACCCTCCTCTGCACAGACAGCCCCTATGCCCGCTCATGAGTGCACTTGCCCCCATTTCCCCCCGCATACATTGCACGGTTCCCCCGCATGCTCCCTGCCCACCGTGCATGCGCAGCAGAGACCCAAAGACCAGGTAGCCGGCAGGAGGTGCGCGTGCATGTGGAACTGAACGCGATGGCTCACGTGCCCACAGAGAGGGCGTTGCCCACAGAGGGGGCCGCTATGCCATTTCTGACCAATGACAGTCCAATCTCTTGTTGAAAGAACTCCAGTGATGAAGCTCCCACGACTTCCGAAGGCAAACTTCTGTTACGACGGCGTTAGCCATTCTAAGGAAACAGGTTGTACCTAACATTTAAACCAAATCAAGAGCGATTTAAACATCAACTTAAAAATAAACCAAAACAGGCAGAAGACGAGCAAATTTTCAATCAACTTTCCCTACAGGGCATCCCTCCCTCTCCCGTAACTTTGCCGGAGACATGAGTGGGATTTAAAAAAAAAAAGAGAGGAGTTGTTCAGGGTCAAAAAAGTGGCAAAATAAAATTGTCTGGATAGGCTGTCAACAAGTTGGGAGAAGACATTCGGGGCCTCTACCGACAAGGCTGTATCTCACATCTGTGGGGCACGCTGCACTAAATTTATCACACCTGGCAAAAGTTATAAGGGGCCTATAAGTGTGGGCCTCCAGAGGAAAAGAGGGCAGGAACTGTCTTTATCCTCTGCAGCAAAATCAACATTAGCCTCTAGGTAGATTGGTTTCGATCAGGGGTCTCCAACCTTGGCAACTTTTAAGCTTTGCTGGCTGAGGAATTCTGGGAGTTGAAGTCCGCCAGGCTTAAAGTTGCCAAGGTTTTATTTATGCTGCTTTCCCTAATCGTAGGAGGCTCTGAAAAACTCCATGCCACTTCATGCCCCCCAAATCTGGCCTCATATTTTTGGAAGTTTGCTAAAAACACAATTAAAAGGATAACAGAGTTGAAAGGGACCTTGGGAGGTCTTCTAGTCCAACCCCCTGCTCAGGCAGGAGATCCTATACCATTTCAGACCAATGGCTGTCTAGTCTCTTCTTAAAAGCCTCCAATGATGGAGCACTTGCAACTTCTGGAGCAAAGCCGTTCCACTGGTTGATAGTTCTCATTGTCGGGAAATTCCTCCTTAATTCTAGGTTGCTTCTCTCCTTGATTAATGGCTCTTCATTAGTTGTATCGGTCCTTCATGGCAACTAGGGGAAAAAAAATCTTCTTAGACTAAAAAACACAGAATAACAGATATGGAAGGGACCCTGGAGGCCATCTAACCCAACCCCCTGCTCAAGCAGAAGGCACTCTAACATTCTGGGCAAATGGCTGCGCAATCTCTTCTTAAAAACCTCCACCGACGGAGCTTGTTCTAGATGGATACTTGTTCTTGTATTTTAAGACACTCGAGAATCTCAAAAGACTGGGCCCTGCAATCATATCTGCCTCGTTTGTATTTATAGAAAGTTTTTAATGTCCGTAGGACACAGAGCACACTTGATTAGATTAAAATGTGGCCGGGCGATTAATATTTCAGCGCTTTGTGAGAAATGCACCATGTTGTCTTAGCATGTTACGTGCACCACAATAAGGTCTGTTTCTCCTTGCTTTGGTCTAATGTATCATGTGAATTCAGCAATTCTTCTTACGTTCATCCTGGTCTAGGGTAAGTAGGATGGGTGAACCTCCTACTTGTGCTTTTACAGAATAGAATAAAGATACTTAAATAATAAATTAAAACATAGGCAAATCTGTTTGACCAAGGGACTTTACAATTTAAGTTACCCACACTTGGGAGTTGCAAAATATACCCACTGTCGGTTTGTATCTAAGTGAAACTATGGCTCCGATGGTTGGTCTTCCAGGTGAGGCCAGCATGTTGAATTTAGAACGTAGAACATCATCAGAGTTGGAAGGACCTTGGAGGTCTTCCAGTCCAACCCCCTTCTCAAGCAGGAAACCCTATACCCACGATGGCGAACCTATGGCAGGCGTTGCCCAAAGTGGCACGCGAAGCCATGTCGCCCGGCACGCTCAGCCTTGCCTGTTTGTCTTCCGGGTTTCTGGCATGCGTGCGTGCGCGACAATCAGCTGTCCTTCGCGCGCATAGCAGTGTCAAAAAACCGGCGTGTGCCTGTGAGCTAGCCAGCTGATTGTCGGGTGCGCACACACACCAGAAACCAGAAGTTCAGCTTTTCCGGAGCGCGATCCCTTCGCGTGCGCAACAGTGCCGGAAACTGGCCTGCACACAGTATGCCAGCCGGCTGATTGTCGGGCACGTGGGCGCGCTAGAACCTGGAAGTTCGGCTTTTCCATAGCGCGGCCCCGACAAGCGCGTGCACAATGCGGCCCCGACAAGCGGCCCCGACAAGCGCGGTGCCGAAAAGTTTCGCCATCCCTGCCCTGTACCATTCCGGGCAAACGGCTGTGCAGTCTCTTCTGACTTTATGGGTAGCTTCGTAATCTCAGCCGAAGCTTTAATTTGGAAAGGCTAAGCCACTTTTTTTTTTTTTTTGGAGCTGGACAGCTGAGCTCTTGCAGCCCAAGCAAAGGAGGCAACAAATGTTGGGTGTGTTTGTTCTCCAGGGAGCTGTTGCCTTTCACACTGCTTGGTGGACGAGGCAGCTGTCCGCTTCCATAAGGCATGCCAGAGAAGCCAGGCCGCCTTCCCCCCACAAAGCTTGGATGAGGGGGGGGCGTTCTTTTCTGACCTTTCCCCTCCTGCTTCCTGTCTATGGAAGCAGGTCAGAATGCCTCCCGGGTCAAGAACTGGCTGGGTGGCTGTGAGGCAGATGCTATATAACCGTGATGGCGAATCTATGGCACACGAGCGGTACCCTAGCTCAGCTCCAGGCCCAGAAGAAGGCCTGTTTTTCATTCTCTTGAGGCTCCAGAGGCTTTCTTGGAGCCTGGGGAGGACGAAAACAGCCTTCCCAACCCCACCCCCCCAGAGGCCTTCCGGAGGCCGGAAACGGCCCATTTTCCCGACTTCCGGTGGGCCCGGAAGGCCCATTTTTCGCTCTCCCCAGGTTCTAGAGGCTTTCTTGGAGCCTGGGGAGGGCGAAAACAGCCTTCCCCACCCCACCCTCCGGAGGCCTTCCGGAGGCCGGAAACGGCCCATTTTCCCGACTTCCGGTGGGCCCGGAAGGCCCATTTTTCGCTCTCCCCAGATTCTAGAGGCTTTCTTGGAGCCTGGGGAGGGTGAAAACGCCCTCCCTCATCCCGCCAGAGGCCCTCCGGAGGCCAGAAACGGCCCATTTTCCAACTTCCGGTGGGCCCGGAAGGCCCGAAAATCAGCTGGCCAGCGCGCGCATGCGCCCTGGAGCTGATCTAGGGCAGAACTCGCGTGCCCACAGGTATGGCTCCGTGTGCCACCTGTGGCACGCCTGCCATAAGTTTGCCATCACGGTCCCTATGCCTTCCTCTCATCTTACTGTCAGTGCCAGCCACATTCCTTCTGCTAGCATCTAAAAGTCTCTATAAACTTTTTTCGCCCTCCCTTCCTTCCGTTTCCAGTGTAGGGACCCTCCTCTTGCTTCTTCCTCCGAAGAAAACCCGCCTCCCTCCAGCAGACTGAGTTTGCTGTTTGCGGGAATGGAACAGGGGAAATACATACATACATACATACATACATACATACATACATACATACATACATATATATATATATGTAGGTCTTTGGTTATTCGGGTTTTCTCCCACGTAAAATTGGAAGTGTCTTGGCGACGTTTCGACGAAGTCTCATTCGTCATCTTCAGGCTTCAGCTTCGTGCTTCTGGGAGCAATGTGTGATTGCAGCTGTTTCTTCCTTTTTAACTGCTAGAGGGGGTTTGAACTGATTGGGTGGGAGCTTGGCTGTGCTCTGATTGGATGGGGATTTTTTTGTGCTCTCATTGGCTGGGGGTGTGTCCTGTTGCTCCCAGAAGCACGAAGCTGAAGCCTGAAGATGACGAATGAGACTTCGTCGAAACGTCGCCAAGACACTTCCAATTTTACGCGGGAGAAAACCCGAATAACCAAAGACCTACATACAAACACCCGCGAAAACCTCAGAAAACATATATATATATATATTATTATATTATATATATAATTAACTCCGCTCTCAAGCTGGAGGGTTTTAAGCCAGTTCGGGAAGACAGGCAGAAGGGGAAGTCTTGCCAACTGTATTAAATTTTGCAGACATTTTAACAGCAATATGCTAGATAGTTGGTTATCCCCTGAGGCTGGCTGGTGGATTTTTTTTATATATATATATATATATATACATCCTTCACTGAAGGTCATAGTCCTCCTCTTCTCCTTACCCGCTTTTCCCTTGACGGTCTTCATCCTTTTTCTCCTGCCCTCTTTCTCTCTCTCTCTCTCTCTCAATTCACTTGCGTTATGAACGGAAGCAATAAGTAACCAACTCCAGTGCTGTTCGCAAGGGAAATTGTGGATATCCAAGCAGTTTCCCCTTGTGGACTAAACATTGAGAGACCTTTGGGTATATATATGTGTATGTATGTATGTATGTATATGTATATATTTGTCGATTCCTTTTTTCTTGCTACCGTTTTTTCCCACCTTTCAGTAAAAATGTCACGGTTTTAAAAGCCCCCGAAAAGGGGGGGAAAAATAAAAAATAAAGGAAAAGAATCCATCTGGCATATGAATAATTTAAACGGCTCAGCCCTGTTCCTGTTTTGCTTTAATTCTTCCTGCATACCCTCTCCCGGCTAGCAATCTCACAGGGAAGGTGGAGGGGGTGCGCATGGGGGGTGAGGTGGGGGGGGGAAGAGAGAGAAGCAGGCTGGCTGGGATTCAGAGGTAAAGCAAAAAAAATAAAAAATAAAAAATGGCCGTTTCTTTGGAGGACCTTCGGCAGCGAAGGTCAAAGAGCGATTGTCCCCCAGCGGTGTCACCCTAGGCAAGGCGAGAATAAAACAATGCAATATCCCGGTCGGTCCGTTACCGGACGAAGAGACAGGCAGATGGAAACTGGGTTTCCTGCCCGAAAAGAAAAGGGCAACTCCAGCCTGTTGCAAAGCTTCAGCCGGAGAAAGAGGTGAAAGAATTTTAATAACAGTGACAGAGTTGGAAGGGACCTTGAGGGTCATCTAGTCCAACCCCCTGCTCACGCAGGAGACCTATACGATGGATTCGAACCGCCAAACTGCCGACTTTTCCTGATTGCTTATTCGTACCTTATGACTATCATTAAGTGTTGTACCTTATGATTCTTGATGAACGTATCTTTTATTTTACGTACACTGAGAGCCTATGCACCGAAGACAAATTCCTTCTGTGTCCAATCACACTTGGCCAATAAAAAAATCTATTCTATTCTATTCTATTCTATTCTGTTCTATTCTATTGCATTGCATTGCACTGCACTGCACTGCACTGCACTGCACTCCATTACACTCCACTCTACTCCACTCCACTCCATTCCATTCCAGTCCATTCTATCTGAAGTGGCTGGAGTCCTTTCACAGTGGCTTCTTAGTTTCCCTGCAAGGCAACTGCCTTATCAGATGTTTCTGGGCTATGGTGAACTTGCTCAATTGGCTTCAGTCCAGCCTGCCCGGAAGAATCGGACATTGAGGCCAAAATCAAATGTGACTGGATATATGTCTAGCCGGACATGGACAAACGATGGACGGCTCTGTGAAGCTGCATCCAGTTTTGGTCGCCACGATGTAAAAAAGATGTGGAGAGACTAGAAAGAGTGCAGAGCAGAGCAACCAAGATGATTATAAGGGGACTGGAGGCTAAAACATATGAAGAATGGTTGCTGGAATTGGGGGATGTCTAGTTTAATAAAAAGAAGGACTAGGGGATACATGATATCCAGTGTTCCAATATCTCAGGGGCTGCCCCAAAGAAGAGGGAGTCAAGCTATTCTCCAAAGCACCTGAGGGTAGAACAAGAAACAATGGATGGAAACTAATCATGGAGAGAAGCAACTTAGAACTAAGGAGAAATTTCCTGACAGTTAGAACAATTAATCAGTGGAACAACTTGCCTCCAGAAGTTGTGAATGCTCCCAACACTGGAAGTTTTTAAGATGTTGGATAACCATTTGTCTGAAGTGGTGTAGGGTTTCCTGCCTAAGCAGGGGGTTGGGCTAGAAGACCTCCAGGATCCCTTCCAATTCTATTCTGTTAAATGTGGCCCTCAGCATCTCAATGTATATCAGTTCCGCACAAGCCTCTTTTTTCCTTCATTATCAGGGTGTTCTGAGAGTTTTTATGCAAGAGCGTAGAATGCTTGTCTTGTTTGCATGCATTTCCCCCCCACACCGGTTTGTATGCAGCATTTTTCTTTGAGTAAAAATCCTATCTGGGTAGGAAACCTTGTATACGTGTCTCGGCAAATGGTGTCTGAGACTCACATGAAGTTAATTGTTTTGCCATGGTTGCACTTGTTCAAAATTCTGTAGCGCGACAACTGTTGTGCAGAACGCGTGCCAGAAAATTGTCCTTCGCGAGAAGGGGGAAAGTAAAGGACCGAGGAGTAGAAAGAAAGGGGTTGGGATTGATAAGTAAAGAAATCGGAGATTCCAGGAAAAGGGTTGTGGGGGGTGGGAAAAAAAAAAAGGAGGACATGACTAGGGAAGAAAAGTTAAAAAAAATCACTTGACCAAGTTTGAATGGCGCCAGGTCGTGCGCCTTGGGAACAGTGAACACGAAACGTGACAGCTTGAAGTAGAGATTGTCAAGAGTGGTTTGTCCTTTCAATTGTCCGGTTTTTGTTCCTTCCAAACTGATGGAATGCGGGAAGGAATTGTGCGCAGGAGCTTCATATTTCGTCTATCCATGGGCCGGATTGAAAAACGGAACGGAACTGGAATAAACTGGACATTTAAAATACTTAAAATACTTGCATCCAGTTATAACCATATTATAACCAAAAAAAAAAAAAATGTCGAGAGTCTAGAAAGAGTGCAGAGAAGAGCAACAAAGTTGATTAGGGGGCTGGAGCAGTGGTGGGTTTCAATTTTTTTTTACTACCGGTTCGGTGGGTGTGGCTTGGTGGGCGTGGCAAGGGAAGGATACTGTAAAATCTCCATTCCCTCCCCAATCCAGGGGAAGGTTACTGCAAAATCCCCATTTCCTCCTGATCTGCTGGGACTCGGGAGGCAGAGAATAAATGGGGGTGGGGCCAGTCAGCATTTTTACTACCGGTTCTCCGAACTACCCAAAATTTCCGCTACCGGTTCTCCAGAACTGGTCGGAACCTGGGCTGGAGGCTAAAACATATAAAGAACGGTTGCAGGAATTGGGTATGTCTAATCTGATGAAAAGAAGGACCAGGGGAGACATGATAGCAGTCTTCCAATATCTCAGGGGCTGCCCCAAAGAAGAAGGAGTCAAGCTGTTCTCCAAAGCACAAAAAAGCAACGGATGGAGTCTAATCAAGAAGAGAAGCAACCTAGAACTAAGGAAAAAAAATTTCCTCCCAGTGTGAACAATTAACCACTGGTACACAGCTTGCCTTCAGAAGTTGTAGGTGCCCCATCACTGGAAGCTTTTAAGAAGAGACTGGACAGATCTCTTCTGAAATGGTAGAGCATCTTGGACTAGAGATGACAGAGGCGGGATTGGACTAGAACAGGGGTCTCCAACCTTGGTCCCTTTAAGACTTGTGGACTTCAACTCCCAGAGTTCCTCAGCCAGCTGGCTGAGGAACTCTGGGAGTTGAAGTCCACAAGTCTTAAAGGGACCAAGGTTGGAGACCCCTGGACTAGAAGACCTCCAAGGACTCTTCCAACTCCACTCTATTCTAAATTTGGTGTGGGGAGAAATGCAGGCCCAGGTATTAAAACTCTTGTAAGCCTCTTGGGTCTTCCCCATCTTTTTTCTCCCTTCTCTTCTTCTCCACCTCCGTCTCTAGCCGTTTTCTGCTCTCCCCTTTTGTAGTGCGTCATTCCCCCAACTTCGTATTCGCAAAGTTCTCCCCTTCTTATTGTACACCTTTCCCGTTCTCCTCCCGCGACACGTTTGTGCCGTCTTAGAGCCTGCCTCCCTCTCCACGAAGGGAGGAAACTGCACACTGCAGATTTGCGAGTCCGTCCAGTGTGTTTCCAAGTAGCACTAAATAATTAGCGCAGATCACGCGGAGCCCTTTCTCAGCGCTCTCTCTGCCCGACCGTTTGTTGCGGTCTCAGCTCTCGCCTGCTCCGATGTGCTGCTTTTTCATTTTCAAAATGCTTGAGCCAGCTGAAGTTGCTGAAGCAACGCTGCTCAGAGAGTCCAGAATGGAGCCCCAACTGTCTCTTTAAAACCATTTGGAGGGAAAACAAAGAACTTTAGTGCATTAATTCTGGATGAAGACGAGTCTCCAGATGACAGCCTGATCCATATTCCTCCTTCTAAGACAACTCCAATTCTCCCTTCCTCGCCATCAGTCTTCATCATTTTCTGATTTCCCAAGAATTCAAAAGTTGCTGCTCCCGACGTTTTTTGCCTTTCGGAGCCCCAGACGGTGAAATTTCGTCTTTCCCAGCAGATTGCACGAAATGCGGTTGTCTTTTTAGAAGAACAGTTGGGAAGAGCGTTTTTCGCCCTCCCCAGGCCTCCAGAGCCTTTCTTGGAGCCCAGGGAAGGCGAGTTTAAACTGAGTATAAACACTGAGTTTTACTCAAGTTTCAAATTGGCAGAAGGAGGTTGAATAAAGAGGCTCCATTTGCCTTATGATTACAAGAGATAAGATGGTAGCAAGATCAGAAGCCGGTTGCAAACTGTGTTTCTAACAGCTACATCATTGCCTTCTTTTTATTTGTATTTAATGAGGATCCAGAAGATTTGCTCACTTCCTCTTCCTCTCATTGGAATAGAGTAAAGGATAACAGCTTAATAGACATTGGATACAGTGGACAAATTTTCCATTCAAGACTTCACCCTTCATTTAATGGACTAATAATCTCTGTTAAGTTGAGGTTTTATTTACTGCAAATGAAGTCCGTTAGGTTGTAACGTTGAAGGATGCAAGTCAATGCAAATGGTGTAAAGTAGAATTTAGCAGATGTTCGGATTTAACGGACTCCTGCTCCTCCCCAATAGTCCATTAAATTGGGGTTTTTTTTAAAAAATTTTTATTAACTTTTAAAATTCTAAAGTACAAGTTAAAATACATCTATAACAAAAATACATCCATAATAATTATACAATTCAACGTCATTCTGACAGTATATAATTTTTAACTTTGTACATCTATTCCCAAATATTCCTACTTAATCAACATATTTAAACACATTTTGTATCTTATTTTATCCTATACGTTCCTTATTTTTAATTTCTATCCATCAATACCAATTTTCCCAAGTTAAATAGTATTCCTCCTTATTATTTAATTCTAAAGTAATCCGGAAAATTTTCGAATGTGCAGAAATGGACAAACTTACTAAATTGGGGTTTTTTTTATTATAAAGCTTTTAACAAAATGCTGTTTGGCCTACAGATTTTTTCCACCCCCGTCCCGAATAGGAGTGAAACAGGGGTGAAATCTAGCAGGTTCTGGAGAACCGGTAGTGGAAATTTTGAGTAGTTTGGAGAACCGGCAAATACCACCTCTGGCTGGCCCCAGAGTGAGGTGGGAATGGAGATTTTGCAATATCCTTTGCCCTGGAGTGGGGTGGGAATGGGGATTTTGCAGTATCCGTCCCCTGCCATGCCCACCACACCCACCAAGCCACGCCCACAGAACCGGTAGTTAAAAAATTGGGATTTTACCACTGGAGTGAAGGAGTGGTGCCGTTGGGAGGGAAGAGAGAAATTGAAGAACAGCATTGAGCTGGTTGTAGCAGCTCAGTGAGAGATGCCTTTTGTCTGGTGGAAGTGCCCCAAATGTGCTGTGTTGAGTTTGGCTGTACTGCAAATAGCAATAGCGCTTGGACTTATATACCGCTTTACAGCCCTCTCTAAGCGGTTTACAGAATCAGCACATTGCCCCCAATACCTCGGAAGGACGGAAGCCGGAGTCAACCTTGAGCCTGGTGAGATTCGAACTGCCAAATTGCAGGCGGTCAGCAGAAGTAGCCTGCAGTACCGCACTCTAACTGCTGCGCCACCATGGGAAAGTCGAAGAATGCATGCAATGTGGGGAAAGTTGTTTTCGTTGCTTCTGCCCAAATACGCGTGCGTACTTCGCAGTCTTGCCTTTTTTGTTAATTGTGTAGACTTGCTGAGTTTGGGATAGAGTTGGGGGACTTGCAGCTATGTTATAACTGTCCAAAGTAGAGGGGAGGGGGATCACTTTCTTTCTTTATTTACTGTATTTACAAAGTAACACTCCCCAGGAACCAGGTAAACCCCTATATAAATATAACATACAAAATGCTGGTCTAACAAAACTCAGGTCCAAAAGGCAGCTGAAACCTTTGTCTGCACCTTTTGTAAAATATATGACCGAAGAAGATCGTTTCAACAGCCTCCTGAAAGGCTACTAAGTTGAGGGGGAAGACTTAATAATGATGAAGTGGAATGGAAGGAAAAAGAAAAAATCACCATTTGCAAAATTGCTGTGTCTGATCTCTAAAACAGTTTCAACCTTGTTCACCGTAAAGGATCAGTAATTTAAGAAAGGCTTCGTGGTGGGATTGGGGTAGTGTTTGCTTGCTGGGTTGTTGTTTTTTTGTTTTTGTTTTTAATGTTTAATTGCCTTACACACTGTAAGTCTTCGGAGAAGGGCGGGATATAAATGTAAATTAAAAAAAAAAAGTCTTGTCAAAGCCCAAAAACAGAACAGAGTTGGAAGGGACCTTGGAGGCCTTCTAGTCCATCCCAGCTCAAGCTGGAAACCCTATACCAGTGATGGCTAACCTTATTGGCCTTGCGTGCCAAAAGGGGGAGGAGCTCAGGGGGTGTCGCGCATGTGTGTGCCCACACCCATAAATCAATGTGCCCCACGCATGCACGCGCGACCCCCCCACGCACCCCCAACTTCCGGCACACAATGGCACATTGGGCCCAGTAGGCCTGTTTTTCACCCTCTCCAGTCTCCAGAGCCTTTCTTGGAGCCTGGGGAGGACGAAGACGGACTCCCCGCCCACCCACCCCCACCCCACCCATTTCCTGACTTCCGGTGGGACTGGAAGGCCCGTTTTTTGCCCATCCCAGGCTCCAGAGCCTTTCTTGGAGCCTGGGGAGGGTGAAAATGGCCTTCCCCACCCCTCCGGAGGCCGGAAACAGCCCGTTTCCTGACTTCCGGAGGGCCAGGAAGGCCTAAAAATCAGCTGGCCAGTTTGCGCTGGAGCTGAGCTAGGGCAACGCTCGCGTGCCCACAGATATGGCTCCGCATGCCACAGGTCCACCATCACAGCTCTATACTGTTACGGAGAGGTGGCTGTCCGATCTCTTCTTTAAAAACCCCAGTTGATGGAGCACCCGCAACTTCTGGTGGCAAGCCGTCCCACTGGCTAATTGTTCTCGTTGTCAGGAAATTTCTCCTTCGTTCTATTAATGGATCTCGGTGAATTATGACGAATGGTTTGCAAAAAATCTAGGAAGGCCATGCACTTCGGCGTGCGTCATTTTTCCGACCGTGGTTTCTTTGAAAGGAGATGGAAAGAGTCGCAGGGACTTCATAAACGCCTTGTCTAATTTTTAAAAAAATAAATAAATAGAAATGAGAATTAAAAATTGTTCCTCCAAGAAAGAAGATGTAGTAAGAGCGTAAGCAGCACCTGGAAAAGCTTGTCAGTTTGTGTTCTCAACACAACAGAGTGGTGTTCTACTGCTGGCATTGAGCTGCAAACAACAACAACAACAATTACCAAAGACGGGTGGGTGAGTGCGTAGAGCACTTCCTTCATGCATATGGAGGGGGTTTTTTTTGTGGAAAAAAATGGTATTTTAATGCTTTCTATTAAATTGGGACTAAAAGTGGTGTCTTAATTTGCATGCATTAGCATATTTGCATATAGATCACTGATATGGTGGGAGAGCAAAGAGCCTATAAATGAAAAAAAAAATCTTTTAAAGGCACAGGCTCCTGATTAAACCTCAGCTTTAACCTTTTGTGTTGTTGTGGTTGTTGTTTTTGACAACTTTCTACTTCTTTCCCTTGGTTTACTCCAGGTTGCACTTTCTACATGTCAGGAATATCTGGATGATTCGGTTTTATTGCTGACGTTGGGATCTTTTTTCCCCCCCCTAGTTTCTTTTAAGCATAGAACCTGAGCTATTTTTTGACACTTAAGAAAAACAATTGGTTTGCAGAATGATGGTCTTAATTGCAGAGTTTTTGTAAGGAGACATTTCCCATAGAAACCTTTTGAAAGGGGGAACCCAGAGGATAATGCGCTTGTCGAAATTTTAATCCCTAGAGGTAGAGGAACGTGTTATTGTGTTCTTCAAATATCTCCCCGCGCCCTTAACCCTGTAAAATAACTTGTGCGTAAAAGAAAAAGTTAGCGGTGACATCCTACCAGTTTGCACCAGTTCGGGTGAACCAATAGTGATAAAAACTACCGGTTCGGGCAAACCGGTAGTTTTAAAAAAATCTAACGGCTCTTACGAACCGGTATTTCCAATGATCAGCTGTGCCACACAGTTTAAAAATCACCAGAAAGCAGGAAATCCTGCTTTCTAGTGAATCTAAATCACTGTTGCGACCTAGGCCCAAGTAGTTATTACCAGACACAATCAGTCCTAAACAAACGTAGTTTATTAGAATAGCTGAGAATTACTTCATTCTCAGCTTAGTCCGAATTAATTCCAAAACAAAGTCCTTCAGAAAAAGTCCTTTGGTCTTATCACAAACCTTTGTCTTCTTGGGCACCCTGCCAAAGGCTTTTCTTGGCAAAGCCCCATGAAATTCAGAAACAAGAGACGTCGACTAGAAACCATGGAGCAACATTGCTTTCCTACAAAGAGCCCAAGAGCCGTTGCTGCTTTTTAAACCTTATGGGAGGGGCCAATCATCTCCTGGCCTTACTCCCAAGTCGTCCTTTTTGCTTTAGCTGCTCTTGCCTTCTAGCAGCTCTTCGCATGCGTGCATTAGGAACAGGCTCCTCCTGTTCCTCTGCCTCTCCGCTGTCTGCCGCTGGAGGCTCTGAATTCCGGGCATTGCTCCCAGATGGGCATCGCTTCCATCTCTGCCTCCGACGCAGAACCCTCATCTGGGCCTTCCCCTGACTCCAGGACTGGACCATTGTCTTCCCCAGCCTCCTCACCGTCCGACTCCGCTGCCAGCTCCGCAGGCTGCTGGCGGACCACAACAATCACGCAGAACAGCTGTTCCCCCCCCCCTCCGTTCTACTTATCTTCCAAATCCTCCGTTTTTTGTACTTTTGCTGCGTACTATATATGCACGTGGATGCAGCGTGCATTTGGCACCACCACACATATGTGCATGTGTAGTGCACATTTAGCATGCACTGCGCATGCACTGCGCATGCACACATGCAGCATGTAGTTGGCGCAGAGCGCACATGCGCGGCCAGTGAACTGGTATCAAACCGGTTCAGATTTCACCACTGGAAAAAGTACTCTGCGCATGCAGAGAAGCCTGTTCTCTTTTCTGTTGCTTCACAAATATCAGGGTGGACCTCCTTTTCCTAGGCTTGGCCTTTGCGCCGATCCTTTGCCTTGTGCACAAGTTTGAGTGAAAGTGTTGCGTTGGCTAGACCAAGGATGAGTCGATGCTCCGCCACTAATGAAGATCGGAAGCCGAATCAGGCGGCCCAGCCTCTCCGCCATCAGATTGGGGAGACTAATGGAAGCATTGATTCCTGTGTGTCTATACACACACACACACACACACACGATCAAATGTATAAACTTCAGCCGATATACGGCGCATAGATAAATAAAATGCGTCCTGAAAAATTAATGAAATGGGTACGCAAGTCCATCCCCATTGATTATGACGGCTGCCTAGACCATCGGGTCTTCCTTCTCTTCCATTTTTCTAAAGGATTCCACGCCCCTCTTTTTCTTGGGAGAAAAGCTTGAACGTGGAACGGGGGAAATTTGTTTCAGGAGCGTATAATTTCTAGAGATGTGTTTGGTTGGAGTTTCTTTTACGTCTGAGCAATGTTCCATCCAAGTTGCAGACTTCAACCCACAGGATTTTGCTTCGCCCCTCTTCCTGTGCCAAGCAAGCCAAATAAAAGGATGTTCAGATCAGCGGTGGGATTCCAAAAATTTTACTACCGGTTCTGTGGGCGTGGCTTGGTGGGCGTGGCAGGGGAAGGATACTGTAAAATCTCCTTTCCCTCCCCATTCCAGGGGAAGGTTACTGCAAAATCCCCATTGTCTCCTGATCAGCTGGGACTTGGGAGGCAGAGAATAGATGGGGGCGGGGCCAGCCAGAGATGATATTTACCGGTTCTCCGAACTACTCAAAATTTCCACTACCGGTTCACCAGAACCGGTCAGAACCTGCTGAAACCCACCTCTGGTCCAGATGTTGCCTTTGACATGAATTGCAAAGTCTTTGACAGCTCCCTGTCAGTCTTGCATCCCTACAAGATGGAGTTAGTTGTGCTGTTTTTCTTCAGCATAAAGGCATTTCTTTTATGTACACTGAGAGCTTATGCACCGAAGACAAATTCCTTGTGCGTCCAATCACACTTGGCCAATAATATATTCTATTCTATTCTTTCATATTTTCTATTCTATTCTATTCTATTCTATTCTATATTTTCTTTTCTATTCCATTCTATTCTATTCCATTCCATATTTTCTGTTCTATTCTATTCTATTCTATTCTATTCTATTCTGTTCCATTCCGTTCCATTCCATTCCATTCCATTCCATTCCATTCCATTCCATATTTTCTTTTCCATTCCATTCCATTCTGTTCTTTTTTTTTATTTTTATTTTTATTTTGTCACAACAGTATACGTAAACATCGACATAAAACAACAACACATCATAAAAGAAAAACATATATATAAGTAAAAGTATGCAATACTTTTATATTATATTTTATATATATATATATATATTATATAATATTTATATTATATAAATATATATAATATATATAATATATATTATATATAATATAAATATTTATATTATATAAATATTATATATATATATATATATATTATATATATAATATTAATTTGATATAATGAAAGGGAACAATAGGACAGGAACGGTAGGCACTTTTGTGCTCTTATGCAGGCCCCTCTGTTCTATTCTATTCTATTTCATATTTTCTTTTCTTTTCTTTTCTTTTCTTTTCCTTTCCTTTCCTTTCCTTTCCTTTCCTTTCCTTTCCTTTCCATTCCATTCCATTCCATTCCATATTTTCTTTTCTATTCCATTCCATATTTTCCTTTCTATTCTATTCTATTCCATTCCATTCAATTCAATTCCATTCCATTCCATTCTATTCTATTCTATTTCATATTTTCTTTTCTATTCCATTCCATATTTTCCTTTCTATTCTATTCTATTCCATTCCATTCCATTCAATTCCATTCCATTCCATTCTATTCTATTCTATTTCATATTTTCTTTTCTATTCCATTCCATTCTATTCTCCTCCATTCTTCCCCCACCCCTCTTTTTCCTCACCCAAGACTTTTCCCGGGGTTTCTATTTATAGACCTTGTTACATTGTGGCTGCTGTATTAATTATAATGGAAAGGTTGATTAAAATACGTTTGAATCCATTAACGCTGCCTGTTAGGAGCGCGTCCGTGTGGGTAAAGTAGCTTACAAATGTAAAAAAAAAAAAAAATCTCATTTCAAAGTTTGCTGGGTAGGACAGGATCCCCGGGGAGATTTTTAAAAATGCTGAACTGGAGGGTTGCGTGGAGCAGAATAAAATGTTTTTCTCTCTTATTTTCGTTGGGAGAAGCATTTAGGGATTGCTCTGGCAGAGCAGAGCAGGTGAACCAAGAGTCAAAAAAACAACAACCCATAGAAGTGGCTTTAGCTATCCTGCAGGAGAGGGAAAGGGGAACATGGTATCTATTGTGTGTGCCCACTTTTTTTAATTCCGCCCCCCCCTTTTTTTTTTCTTTTGCACTGTTCATTGTGCCTCCGGCAACAGCTCTTGTGTTCCACGCAGGTCACCCAGAGTTTAATAGGGCAGCCGGTAGTGGAGCCTTGTTGGGGCAGCCCCTGACCTCCTCCAGAGCTCTCATACGGCATCTGCAGAATGCACAGGGACTGTTGGAGAGCCTCATTTGCGATGGCTGCTCTGGGAACCATCCTGTTGTGTGATCCAGGCCCCAGTAGGTAGTAGGAAACTCAGCCAGTGTAAAAACAAACAAACTTTATCCGAACAGCTGAGAATTAACTCATTCTCAGAGTCGTTCAACTAAATTAAAACAAATTCCTCGGTCCTATCACCAACCTTGGTCCAATTAGGCAAACTGCCAAAGGCCTTTCTTGGCAAAAGTTCAGAAGACAACGATACAAAATTAGTGCAAGAAGACGAAGCTATCAATGTTGTTTTCCGGCAAAGAGCCCAAACGCCGTTGCTGGTCTTTTAAGCCTTATGGGAGGGGCCAATCATCTCTTGGCCCTATTCCCGAGTCGTCCTCTCTGCTTGAGCTGCTCTTGCCTTCTGGCAGCTCTTCTCAGGCTCCTCCTGTTCCTCTGCCTCACTACTGTCAGTCTCTGGAGGCTCTGGAGTCCACACCTCGCTCCCCGATGGCTCTGGCCCCACCTCTGCCTCCTACGCAGAACCCTCATCCGGGCCTTCCACAGCCTCCAGGACTGGCCCACGCTCTTCCTCAACCTCATCGCTGTCCAACTCCGTTGCCAGCTCCGCAGGCTGCTGGCGGACCACAACATATCCACCTGGGAAAGAGATGGATGACTCTTTCAGAAACCCCAGGACTTTCCACTTCCGAAGTCAATTCTTGCAGGAAGGAGGTGTCTTCCCCGCCACAGAGACTTTCTCTTTCTTTCTTTCTTTCTTTCTTTCTTTCTTTCTTTCTTTCTTTCTTTCTTTCTTTCTTTCTTTCTTTCTTTCTTTCTTTCTTTCTGCCCAGGGTGAAATTAAGTCTCTATGGGAAGTTTCGTTGGTAAGGATGTCCATCTCCATATCCTAATATCTACCTGTACTTTTGTTGTTGTTGTTGTAAGTCGCGAAGTCGTGTCCGACCTGCCAACTTCCAGGCCTTCCTGTCCTCTACCATCCTCTGGAGTCCATTTAAGCTCACGCCGACTGCTTCAGTGACTCCATCCAGCCACCTCGTTCTCTGCTGTCCCCTTCTTCTTTTGCCCTCCATCGTTCCCAGCATTTGGCTCTTCTCCAAGGTTCTTCCTTCTCATTAGGTGGCCAAAGTATTTCAGTTTCATCTTCAGGAGCTGGCCTTCTAAAGAGCAGTCAGGGTTGATCTCCTCTAGGACTGACCGGTTGAATGGCCTTGCAGTCCAAGGGACTCGCAGGAGTCTTCTCCAGCACCAGAGTTCAAAGGCCTCCATTCTTTGGCGCTCAGCCTTCCTTACGATCCAACTTTCACAGCCATACATTAGCATGGGGTTTAAGGTACTCCGAGAGAGATTTATGTCCGGTTCGGAAATGATCCCTTTTGGGGCAATAAAAAACAAGCCGTGCTTTTCTGCAACAAAATGTTTCATCCAAAAACGAATCCTCTGAAGAACCCAAAGTGTTCGTGATAGGCCTGATTTTTTTTGGTCACCGGAACTGTCTTCTGTGTTCAACGTAACCCTATTTGTGGTTCCTGGCTGCATTTTGAAAGGCTGTGGTCTTTTTATTTTTATTTTTATTTTTGCTCCTTCCAACAGTCATTGAGGAAAAAAATGGGTTGCACGTCGCCAAGAATATGAACCTTTGGCCCCCATTGATCTATTAATTTTTTTTTTATCTAATATTTTGGTTGCTCCACTCAATCAGGTCATTTTGAGTGACTGACTGTGGCATAATTCTTTGATCCTGGTCTGCCCCAAAGATTCCACCTGTCTCAGTATCGTCAGCAAATCTCTCCTTTTTCTGGATTATATTTCTTCTGTTTCTTCTTTCTCCAAAGTCTCAAATAAAAAGTGATTCTTCTAAGCCACTTTGCTCAGGAACAGGATTACTTCTTTGAACAATTTGAATATTTGATCTAGGGCGTAATTCCTTACATACTTATTTCCTTCTTGACTTTTGCATTAGCTTCTTTAACGTATAATTATTCTTTATGTTAGGTTTTTGAGCACCGGAGAAAATTTATATTTTACAGTCACTGAGCTTTGTGGCTGGGTTTCCCCCCCCCCCCAAGTGTTCTTTTTTAACCCTTGTACACCGCCCAGAGTCACTTTTGTGAGACTAAATTGTCTAAATAAATAAATTTAAAGCTAGTAGCTCAACATGCCCCCCCCAACGCCCCATTAGAATAGTTATTTTTTGGATGGATCTCTGAGCTGTAGAATCTGGATGGAGGTTGATTGAGGACCCAGATTGTCGGGGGCAATAAGCTGACTCTGTAAACTGCTTAGAGAGGGCTGTAAAGCACTTTGAAGTGGTATATAAGTCTTAAGGGCTATTGCTATCTCCTTCCTTCCTTCCTTCCTTCCTTCCCTCCCAGTGGTTAGAATGCAGTATTGCAGGCTAACTCTGCCCACTGCCAGGAGTTCGATCCTGACCGACTGGCGCAAGGTTGACTCAGCCTTCCGTCCTTCCGAGGTCGGTTAAATGAGGACCCAGATTGTTGGGGGGCAAGAGGCTGACTCTGTAAATTGCTTAGAAGGGGCCGTAAAGCGGTTTATAAGTCTAAGTGCCCTTCCTTCCTTCCTTCCTTCCTCCCTTCCTCCCTTCCCTTCCCTTCCCTTCCCTTCCCTTTTCCAATGATTAGAATACAATATTGCAGGCTGAGTCTGCCCCACTGCCAGCAGTTTAATCCTGACTGGCTCAAGGTTGACTCAGCCTTCCGTCCTTCCGAGGTGGGTAAAATGAGGACCCAGATTGTCGGGCGCAAGAGGCTAAGAGACTCTGTACACCACTTAGAGAGGGCTGTAATGCACTGTGAAGCGGTACATAAGTCTAAGCGCTACTGCTGTTCCCACAGCGTGCTAAGTCGGTGATCTGATTTGGTTGACTTCTCATGCGTGAAGTTGTGTCTTATCCAAGGCCTGTAGTTATCAGTGAGTTCACGGATTATGTAAACCAGGCTGCCTGGCTAAAGAGCCCTTGGTCAGATATTTTGGACAATTCTTCCCAGCCGGCGTATCAGTTTTAGAGTTTTAACGCAGGAGGAAGGCTGATGGAACACCTTGAACGGGCAACCTCCTTGAGGAGATTTGCAGATTCATCAGCTTGCCATCATGAACCCTGTCTTTGCCCACTCAGACTGGCGTCATTGGGCAAACTCCCGGGCATGGGTTCGCCTGGCCGGTTGGTCAAGTGAGGTGGCCCCCTTTCCCCCCCCAAATTCTATTACATTGCCCTTCTTTAGAATAACAGCGTTGGAAGGGACCTTGTAGGTCTTCTAGTCTAGGAGTCGGCAACCTTAAACACTCAAAGAGCCACAAAGGTCCTAACCGGAAGCCCCCCGTTAAATTTTGGAGCCGACCAGAAGTCCAGTTCCGCCACCGTAGAATCTCCTCCTAGCACAGTATCCTTTTTCCTCTACCTGTCCTAACCAAAAGCCCTATCAATTGTGAAGCCAACCGGCGCCAGGGAGCCGCAGCAGTGGGTTGGAAGAGCCACATGCGGCTCCAGAGCTGCGGGTTGCTGACCCCTGTTCTAGTCCAACCCCCTGCTTAGGCAGGAAACCCTACACCACTTCAGACAAATGGTTATCCAATCTCTTTTTAAAAACTTCCAGTGTTGGAGCATTCACAACTTTTGGAAGTAAATTGTTCCACTGATTAATTGTTCTCACTGTCAGGAAATTTCTCCTTAGTTCTAAGTTGCTTCTCTCCTTGATTAGTTTCCACCCATTGCTTCTTGTCCTGCCTTCAGGTGCTTTGGAGAATAGCTCGACTCCCTCTTCTTTGGAGCAACCCCTGAGATATTGGAAGACTGCTATCCTGTCTCCCCTGGTCCTCCTTTTCATCAAACTAGACATACCCAGTTTCTGCAACCATTCTTCATATGTTTTAGCCTCCAGGCCCCTAATTGTCTTTGTTGCTCTTCTCTGCACTCTTTCTAGAATCTCAGCATCTTTTTTTACATTGTGGCATCCAAAATTGAATGAGGTATTCCAAGTGTGGCCTTACCAAGGCATTATAAAGTGGTATTAACACTTCACGTGATCTTGATTCTATCCCTCTGTTTATGCAGCCCAGAACTGTGTTGGCTTTTTTGGCAGCTGCTGCATATTGCTGGCCCATATCTAAATGGTTGTCCTCTAGGACTCCAAGATCCCTCTCACAGTTACTACTGTTCTGAGTTGCTTCTCTCCTTGATTAGTTTCCACCTATTGCTTTTTCTCCTGCTTTCAGGTACTTTGGAGAAGAGCTTGACTCCCTCTTCTTTGTGGCAACCCCTGAGATATCGGAATACTGCTATCCTGTCTCCCCTAGTCCTTCTTTTCATCAAACTAGACATACCCAGTTCCTGCAACCGTTCTTCATATGTTTTAGCCTCCAGTCCCCTATAATCCTCTTGGTTGCTGTTCTCTGCACTCTTTCTAGAATCTCCACCTCTTTCTTGACATCATGGCAACCAAATCTGGATGCAGTAATGTTCCAAGTGTGGCCCTCCTCAAAGCACCTTCCCAAGAATGGCGAAAGCCACCTACAAGTCCCATGAAGTTAGAGAAGGAAGGCTAGGTAGAATCGAAAAGACATTCGTCCCCTGAGCCATGCGTCCCCTGAGCCATGCCAGGTCCTTCACATGCACCCGAAGTAGAAGCACGAGGGGCACTGAGGTAGGGAGTTCAAGGAAAGATGTGCATTGAGCATAGAGGAGGCGCTTCCCGGTGTGCGCTTCTCTGTTTGTGATACTTTCTCCTTGTTTGTCGTCCCCCCCCCCCATTCCCCATCTTCTCGCTTGGTGTTTCCGAGAGAGACTGTCTTCGACTCAGAAAGCTGCAGCGCAGGCCCATGGCGGCTCAACCTTTTCCTCTCCCCGAGCCCCGGTCTAATCAACCCCTATAATTTATGCAGAAAATATGATTTATATTTAATTTCACCACACTTGCATTGTTAATTTGAGATGTAATTAACCCGTCGCTATGACAACTAATTTTGTGATGCCGTAAATTACTGCCGTCTTTTCATCAAAATTCAGTTAGTTTGGCTCCTGTGTGCAATGTACTGATGCAATTAGGTTGCTAAGGGCAACTCAAAAAGTGTTCAATTTCTTTTGTGTATCTGCAGTGGGGCAGAAGCTATTTTCTTTTCTTTTCTTTTTTTTTTTTTGCCTGGTGCCGTTATTCCCAAAGTCTCGTTTTATTTGGGAAAGTGAGCCGGGGCGACAGCGGGCCCAGAGAGAGAAGTGGCGAACCCGAGGAAGGAAAAACTGAGCAGGGAGGGAAGCGATTCCTGATCTGCCTTTTGATCTTTGCTCTCTTTTTTCTTCCTCTCTCTTTCTCTTTCTCTCCGCCCGCTTCGGTAATTGTTTTTAAACTCTTTTCTTCCCTGTTGAGCTGTGTTGACCCTCCATTCATCTCAAGCCTCGCTCCCCCTTCCCTTCCCACTCACTAAGAAAGAGGGTGGGGAAAAGAAATTACTTTATTCCAGAGTTTTTCAGCCTCGGTAAAGAATTTATTGCCCCGTCCAGAGGAGGCTACAATCTCTCGGAATCGCGCGCATGCAAACACACACTTGTGCCTGTGTGTTTGTGCGTGGTGTTTTCTTCTTTATTGCAGATTTAGAACTTGTTTATATAGATTTTTTTTTCCTCGCTGCCCCCCTTCTTTATTTAAAACAAAAAACCTCTGTGTTGCTTTTGTCACGTTAATTCCCATTTTGCCAACACCAGGGGCCCAGGCAGACGAGTTACTAAGGAACACAAAATTTTAATTAGTGTATTTTAATCATTCAGGCTTTCCGAGCTAATCCACAGACCCTGGAGAATTCCGGAGATGCAGCTCTGTTCTGCTTTACCATTTATTGTTGAGTCTATTATAATTACTGTTAGCAGGTGGGGACTGGGAGATGTTTATTATGAGTTTTTCATCTTTAGTATAATTACTGAGAAAAAAAAAACAAAATAAAAAGATATCGGTACATTATGTTTTTTAGATATATTTTTTTTCCTAAATAAAGAAAGAATAGAGATTAAAAGCGCGTGTGTGTGTGTTTGTTTGTGTGTATGTGTGTGTGCTTATTCCCACGCTTTCCTGGAAAGCATTGCTCAATTAGTGCTGCTCTCTTAAATTATTTATTTTGTCTTGTCAAAAATGGCAAAACCCAGAACTGGCTCCCTCTTTTGCAATTTTAAAAAACCGTGTTTGCTTAATTCCAAAACTTTTTTTTCTTTTTTCCTTTTTTAAATAAAGAAGCTAGAATTCCAAATTGATGAGCATTGGGATTGGGCAAATTGGAAGCTTTGCAGTGGAATCTTGTAGCTCAGCTCTGATCTGGGGCTAATCTCTGCATGGCTTCCCGGATTCATATGAGAGAAGCCGATAGGTGAAGTTAGGAAGGACCAAAGTATAGAATAGAATACGGAGTTGGAAGGATCTTGGAGGTCTTCTAACCCAACTGCCTGCTTAGGCAGGAAACCCTACAACACTTCAGACAAATGGTTATCCAACATCTTCTTAAAAATTTCCAGTGTTGGAGCATTCGCAACTTCTGCAGGCAAGTTGTTCCACGGATTAATTGTTCTCACTGTCAGGAAATTCCTCCTTAGTTCTAAGTTGCTTCTCTCCTTGATTAGTTTCCACCCATTGCTTCTTGTTCTACCCTCAGGTGCTTTGGAGAATAGCTGGACTCCCTCTTCTTTGTGGCAGCCCCTGAGATATTGGAAGACTGCTATCATGTCTCCCCTCGTCCTTCTTTTCATTAAACTAGACATGTCCAGTTCCTGCAACCGTTCTTTGTATGTTTTATCCTCCAGTCCCCTAATCATCTTTGTTGCTCTTCTCTGCACTCTTTCTAGAGTCTCAACATCATTTTTATTACATCATGGCGACCAAAACAAGTAGCCCGTGCTTCCTGCATCATTTGGACTGGCACATTTGCTTTGCTAGCAGGTTTCTTGGGAATTTTGTTTTTTGCCTTCCGAACACAAATAGGAGTCCCTCTCCTCTCCATAAGGCCACCATCCTTGTCCAGGCCCATTGTGCTAAGGCAGTGGTTCCCAACCAGTGTGCCGCGGCACTAAGGGGTGCCGTGAGATCTTTTGAGGGTGCCGGGAACTTTTGAGCTACAGAGATTTTAAATATCTATTTCCTTATAAGGGTGCCGGGAACTTTTGAAAGGCTTTCCAAGGGTGCCTCAAACAAGAAAAGGTTGTGCCTCAAACAAGAAAAGGTTGGGAACCACTGTGCTAAGGCATACTAGCATGGCGCAAAAGAGCTGAGTGTTAAGGACAGTGTTTTAACTCCGTGAAGTTGAGCAGAGGCTTAAAGCCTCTATTTGTATAGGTAGTCCTCAGTTTACGAACTCAATTGAGCCCCAAATTTCTGCCGCTAAGCGAATCATTTGTTAAGTGGATTTCGAGCGGCTGTTGAACTAACAACAGCTGTTAAAGTGGATTCTGGCTTCCCACATTGACTTTGCTTGCCAGAAGGACGCAAAAGGAGGTGATGGTTGGAAGATTGCCCTAAAACGCAGCAGGCGGTTCTTTCAGCCCCAAATGGCAGATTCCTCCTTGAAAAGAGATGTTGGTTAGAGAGGGTTTTGTCATCTGTATACCTCTTCATCCAAGGGACGGTGCCTTTTCAGCAGGTAGCCTGCCATGTTAATTAATAAGTCTAAATTAATCAGCCACAATTAATCAGTGGAACAACTTGCCTCCAGAAGTTGTGAATGCTCCAACACTGGAAGTTTTTAAGAAGATGTTGGATAACCATTTGTCTGGAAGTGGTGTAGGGTTTCCTGCCTGGGCAGGGGGTTGGACTAGAAGACCTCCAAGGTCCCTTCCAACTTCTCTTCTCTTCTCTTCTCTTCTCTTCTCTTCTCTTCTCTTCTCTTCTCTTCTCTTCTCTTCTATTCCATATTCCTATTTCTCTCTTCTCTTCTCTTCTCTTCTCTTCTCTTCTCTTCTCTTCTCTTCTATTCTTTTCCATATTCCTATTTCTCTCTTCTCTTCTCTTCTCTTCCTCTTCTTCTCTTCTCTTCTCTTCTATTCTATTCTATTCTATTCCATATTCCTATTTCTCTCTTCTCTTCTCTTCTCTTCTCTTCTCTTCTCTTCTCTTCTCTTCTCTTCTCTTCTCTTCTATTCCATATTCCTATTTCTCTCTTCTCTTCCTCTTCTCTTCTCTTCTCTTCTCTTCTCTTCTCTTCTCTTCTTTTTCCTCCAAGCCAGATAACTATCAATCTCCTGAACTACCCCACCTGTAAGATTAGGCTCCAAAAGACCAAAGTTTGTGCAGCACTTTGTTTTTTTTAGAAAAACAAAAACTAAACTACAGGCAGTCCTTCACTTACAACATTGAGGGACCATCCGAAGTTACAACAGCATTGACAAAAAGTGACTTATGGCCAGTTTTTGCACTTATGACCCTGTGGTCACGTGATCAAAGTTCAGACACTTGCAACTGACTCGTATTTATGACAATCGCAGTGTCCCGGAGCCATGTGATCCCCTCTTGTGACCTTCTGGCAAGCAAAGTCAAGGGGGGAGGCCCAGATTCACTTAATGACCATGTTCCTGACTGCAGGGATTCCTGCCTAAGCAGGGGGATTGGACTAGAACAGCGGTCACCAACCGGTGGTCCATAGACCACTGGTGGTCCGCAAAAGTTTTTTGGTGGTCTGCAGAAAAATGATTTGCATTTTTTTATATTGCCCTAAATCAGGGGTCCTCAAACTATGGTCCCTGGGACAGATATGTGCAATGAACGTTTTTGTTTGCTGCAGAGAGTCTCCTCCTTTGGGGTCTTTTTGTGTGGGTCAGAGGGGGGTAGAAATTCCGACTCGGGGTCTGCTTCAGCCTCCTGCTGTGGGGCTTTGGGCGAAGGCTGGAGGGAAGCGCCGCTGGTGGCGAAGAGCCGGAGGGCCTTGTTCCAGTGGGACTGCATCATGGCCTGGAACTGAGCCTTCAGGCTCCATTACTTGGCCTTGCACTTCTGCAGGTCTTCCTGCTGCTTGGAAAGCCTATGCTCCTAGTCCTCAGTGAGGTGTTCTGTTGAGCCTCCTTCTCGGCCAGATCCAATTTGAACTGAGCTGTTTTGCCAACTCTTTCTCCTGGTAGCTGCTTAGCTCCAACAACTGCTTCCTGTTGGGGCCCTAAGGAGCCCGGATGGTGGGCAGTTGAGTGAGTGGGAGAAGAGGGGCAAGTAGAGTCCCACAAGACGCCCCTCAACGCGAGTGACATGCCCACCCAGTCACATGACCACCCAGCCGCACCCACCTAGTCAGATCATATTAGTGGTCCGCGAGATTTCAAATTATGAATTTAGTGGTCCCTGAGGTCCGAAAGGTTGGTGACCCCTGGACTAAACGACCTCCAACTCCGTTATTCTATTCTGTTCTATTGACTTAACTCGTGCGGCAACAATGGTTATAAAATGCAAATTTAACAAATTTTCTCACTTAGCCACAGAAACTTTGGGCTCAGTTGTGGTCGTAAGTCGAGGACTCCCTTTACAAATAGAGGTGTTAATCCTCCGCTAAATTTAATGGCGTTACATTATCCTTAATACTTGACGATGCTAAAATGTATGCTGATTGCTTCTTAGTGATTCAATCTAGAAAGATATCCTATCTGGCTACTTCAAATAATGCCGGTTTTTAAAAAAGCATTCCATGTCTCATCGGAGGAGATAAAGGATTCTGAAAGGCTTTGGAAACTCATTCCATGTGCGCATCTCTTTTGACTCCCCAAACTTTCCTGGGGCTGCCCGATGTGGCGGGGCAGCTCTCGGCCTCTGATTTTGTTCCTGGATTTGGCAGCTTACAGTCTTTATCCTCACCTCTGTGCTTCATCCATCGACTCAGCAAAAGGTGCCAATATGACAGACTGGATGTGAAGTGGCCCATCCTGAGGGTACGAAGCTGAGGAGAAGCTACCCCTTCACATGTTTTAGCCAATACCGTGTTTCCCCGAAAATAAGACCTCTCCCGAAAATAAGCCCTCTCTGAAAATAAACCCTCCCCTGAAAATAAGCCCTCCCCAAAAATAAGCCCTCCCCCAAAAATAAGCCCTCTCTGAAAATAAACCCTCCCCTGAAAATAAGCCCTCCCCCAAAAATAAGCCCTCCCCCAAAAATAAGCCCTCTTTGAAAATAAACCCTCCCCTGAAAATAAGCCTTCCCCCCCAAAAAAAAATTTAACCACATGCACAGCCAGTCCCCGCCAGTTCCTCTGGTTAGGGTTAGGGAGACAGAGCTGGAAATCAGGTAAGATGGCAAGAGGAACCCCATCTTGCTCCAATATAATAAGACCTCCCCGAAAATAAGGCCAAGCGCTTATTTTGGGGTTCCAAAAAAATATAAGACGGGGTCTTATTTTCGGGAAAACACAGTAGAGAGACCAGGTTTTTCAGAGGCCTGTTCCCAATTATGTATCTTGGCTGAAAAACATGTAGAAAATCCTTTCCAAATTGGGAACCCTTGGATTGGATTACTTGGGTAGAAAGATTTGAGGAGTGTGCGGTTGTTAAGTATAGTGACCTGAGATTACCCTCAGCTACTCTGGCTAGGCTATTCCTGCCATCCCGCCAAATCCTTCACAATTCCCCCCCCCCCACTTTTCTTACTTCCTACTTACAAGATATGAATCAAATACTTTATTTAGCCAGGTGTGGCATTTATCTCCTTGTGTGTGTCTCCTTGATTGCCAATATTTGAGGGGCTGCCAGAAAGAAGAGGGGAGAAGTGCTCCAAAGCACCTGAATCCCAAGACAAGAAGCAACTAATGGATGGAAATTAACCAAGGGGAGAAGCCACCTGGAAATAAAGAGAAACTTCCTGACAGTGGGAAGAGTTACTTGCCTCCAGAAGTTGTGGTTGTTCTATCACCGGTGGTTTTTCAGAAGAGCCTAGACAGCCACTTGTCTGGAATAGTATCGTCTCTCCTCCTTGTGCAGGGGGTTGGACTAGAAGACCTCCAAGGTCCCTTCCAACTCTATTATTCTGTAAAACTTCGATAATGAAAAATCGGGCTTGCAGCGGACAACCGTTCTTCCCACCTTCTGCTTCCATCTGAAGCGGAACTAAAATATTTTTGTCCCCCTCTCGGGTGACAATTTTCGTAGAAAATATTGCATCTTTGACAGAAAGGGTTGAACTCAGAAGGAAGCAGGGCTGAGATTGATTGAGCTGTGCATGTAGAATTTGGACCCGTAGGGCCTTTGAAGAAGCCGGGCCACCCTATCCTCTATTTAGCGTTGCATCCCACCTCCTATCAAGTTGATGCGGCTAATGGTTCTGCGCAAGGATGGGGCAAAAGGTGGAGACCGTGTGCCTTCTTCCTGGGCCCTTGAAATAGCAGGGATGCCCTCAATAGTGAAATCTGAACCGGTTTACTACCGGTTCTCGTGTGCGCATGCACAGCGCGCACTACGCACCAAATGCAAAGTGCGTGCGCACGCAAAAGGAGGCATGGGGTAAGTAGAACAGTGCGTGCGGGAGCGGGTGATCAGCTGTGGCAGGCAATCTTTTTTTTTTTACTTTTAAAAGCAATTTTTTCGGCCGAATAGGTTGTAAAAGAAATGCTTTTAAAAGGTTTAAAAAAAAGGTTTAAAGGTTTTAAAAAAAAGGCTCTGACGATCACGCGGCTCAGCCGGGATCGTCAGAGCTTCTTTTTTTTCTTTTTTTACCTTTTAAAAGCATTTTTTTACAACCTATTTGGCCAAATAGGTTGTAAAAAGAAATGTTTTTAAAAGGTTAAAAAAAAAAGGCTCTGACGATCACGCGGTTCAGCTGGGATTGTCAGAGCCTTTTTTTTAACCTTTTAAAAGCATTTTTTTATCGGCCGAATAGGTTATTTAAAAAATGCTTTTAAAAGTTAAAAAAAGGCTCTGATGATCGCGCGGCTAAGCTGTGATGGTCAGAGCTTTTTTTTTTTTTTTTTAACCTAAGAGCATTTTTAAAAAGAAGCGGCAAGTGGGGAAGTGGAAGACCGGGCGATTGGGTTGGCATGGGTGCGGTGGGGGACGACAGATTTTTGCTACCGGTTCTCCCAACCACCTGCTGCCATTGCTACCGGATTGGCCGAACCGGTCCGAACCGGGAGCATTTCACCCCTGGATGCCATGCAAGACAAGGTGAGACCCTGATGCATAAGCTCTCTGCCTTTTGTCATCCTTTTTTTTTCTTTTTTCTTTGTCACATTATATACAAGCACATACAATGAAAGGAAACAATAGGACAGGAACGGTAGGCACTTTTGTGCACTTATGCACACCCCTTATAGTCCTCTTAGGAATGGGGTGAGGTCAATGGTAGACAGTTTTTGGTTAAAGCTTTTGGGATTTTGGGAAGAGACCACAGAGTCAGGTAGTGTGTTCCAAGCATTAACAACTCTGTTACAGAAGTCATATTTTCTGCAATCAAGATTGAAGCGGTTCACATTAAGTTTGAATCTATTGTTTGCTCTTGTATTGTTGCGATTGAAGCTAAAGTAGTCTTTAACAGGAAGGACATTGCAATAGATGATTCTGTGTGTTAAACACAGGTCTTGTCGGAGTCGGCGGAGTTCTAATTTTTCTAATCCCAGGATTTCAAGTCTGGTGGTATAAGGTATTTTGTTGTATTCAGAGGAGTGGAGAACTCTTCTTGTAAAATATTTCTGGACTCGTTCAATTGTATTAATGTCGGAGATGTGGTGTGGGTTCCAGACAGGCGATGTTGTGTCTTGCCCGCCCTCAGAGCAGCCGGGGCCTTCTTACCTGCTCCCCAACACTGAGGAATGTATGCCTTCCGGCCCAAGTCCTGGCTCCATGCCCCCACAAACTGCAGAAGAAGGAGCATCTCCCTGCCCCAGCCCTGACTCCATGCCCAGGCAAACGGAGCAGCTAGACCCCTCCCCCTCATCCACAGCAGGTGAGCCTGAGGAGGGTTTACTCCCAAGAACAGCTGATTGGAGTGACCCTCGCATCAGAAGATTGGAGAGGCGGAGGCAACAGAGGGAAGGGAGGGGCAGGCCTTAATGAGTGCTGAGTCATGGAGCCACACCCCATGGCCTATATAAAGGAGCTACTTTCTGGCAGTCTCTGAGTCAGGCAAAAGTCAAACTTATCTTGCTGAAGTCACTTACTGGTCTCCTGCCTGCTCTGAGGACTTTGCTAGGACTTTGGGCAGAGCTGCAGAGGCAAGCCTGATTCGGATTTCCCGGACCCAGCCGTCAGCGGAGGAGTGGGACACGACAGGCGAGCTGTATTCAAGAATAGGTCTAGCAAATGTTTTGTACGCTCTGGTTAGTAGTGGTTAACTGGTTAACCTTGCCAGAAAGTTGCCTGGCCCGTCGTAGAAAACATCCCCCAGCCTTCCCGCTCTTCTTTATTAAGTCTTCAAGTGCTGGCAGGCCACTCCATTAAAAAGCCATTTGCCTTTTGTGCTGAGCTGCTCCGCACACAGCCGCGCACCCCACAACTGCACCCAGAACCTCTCCCCCTCACCACCACCACCAACTGCCCCTTGGCTCCAGCAGCTGCCTCTTGCTCAAGCGAGGACACTGATCACATTGTCGAACAAACAGACATACTTGGCAACCTGGCCGAAACAGGGAGGTCCCCATAGCAACTTGACCAGTCATTCACTTCTTCTTCGTAGCAAAGTGTGCCACACAATCTTGTGTGTGTGTGTGTGTGTGTGTTTGTGTGTGGGGGGGGCGTGCATCTGTTAAGCGCCTCTCTTTAACACTTTGTTCCCAAAAATGCCCCCCCCCCTTTTTAAAAAAAAGATAGAAATAAGCATCTGATTTTATCCCTTTCTCTTACTTGGAAAGGAGTTAGGCTTATACAGAGCCCCGGTTGGCAGCCGAGTCCTTTGGCTTGGGGACAGTCCTGGCACTGCCACCAAGGGCCTTCTTAACCTTCAGCCTTCCCAAACACCTGGCATGTTCCTCCAGAATTCCACCATGTGCCATCTTGGCCCTTCGCCTACCGGGCACACACACACACACACAACGGAATTCTCCCAGGCTCACTCGGCATTCTAATTTCGGAGGTGGGGCAGTTAGATGTGCCCAGGGCCTGGCGCCGTGCCCGCAGAAGGGCTGTTCCTCAGTTGCATGTCAGTGCTTGGCGGGCCGGTCGAATCCCCCAGCCTCTCCCCCCTCCCCCCCGCAGCCACTGGGCAGGCTGCCCAAGTTGGGGTTCTTGCTTTCCTTCAGTCTACTTGGCAGCAAGCCCAAGCGTGATTCAAAACCGGCGTGTAGCGGGGACCGGGGGGGGGAGTCTGAACCTAGTTGTCACCCCTGGAGTTAGGTTTGGCACCCGGCTGTTAGCTGTTCCAGGTGAAAAGGATGCGTGCTGATTTGGGACCAAATATTGTTGCCTTCAAAGTTCAGTTCCCACATACACCCCCACCCCTCCTCTTGGAGATGTTCCAGTTTCCTTCAGGAGTTTCCCCCACGTTATACGTGGATCTTTCTGTCGGCAAAGCTGGCTGGGGAATTCTGGGAGTTGAAGTCCGCCAGGCTTCAAGTTGCCAAGGTTGGAGACCCCTGGTATAGATGGGGCCTCTTGCACCCGCTTCTGGAGGTCATTGCTCCTCTGACCTCAGCTTTTCTCCATGCAGCCTCCTTTATTTATACGATTGATACTGATTTATATACAATTGATACTGATTTATATTAGGATTTATACTGATTGTTTCCTAGTGTGATTCTATTGCTTATTTGTTCCCCATGACTATCATTAAGTGTTGTACTTTATGATTCTTGACAAACGTATCTTTTCTTTTATGTACACTGAGAGCATATGCACCAAAGACAAATTCCTTGTGTGTCCAATCACACTTGGCCAATAAAAAATTCTATTCTATTCTATTCTATTCTATTCTATTCTATTCTATTCTAATTCTAATTTGTACCTTATGACTATCATTAAGTGTTGTACCTTATGATTCTTGACGAACGTATCTTTTCTTTTACGTACACTGAGAGCATATGCACCGAAGACAAATTCCTTGTGTGTCCAATCACACTTGGCCAATAAAAAATTCTATTCTATTCTATTCTATTCTATTCTATTCTATTCTATTCCTATTTTCAATTATTCTACTCTACTCTACTCTACTCTACTCTATATTCCTATTTTTGAGTATTCTATTCTATTCTATTCTATTCCTATTTTCAATTATTCTATTCTACTCTACTCTACTTTACTCTACTCTATTCTACTCTACTCTACTCTATATTCCTATTTTTGATTATTCTATTCTATTCTAATTCTAATTTGTACCCTATGACTATCATTAAGTGTACCTTATGATTCTTGATGAACGTATCTTTTATGTACACTGAGAGCATATGCACCAAGACAAATTCCTTGTGTCCAATCACACTTGGCCAATAAATAATTCTATTCTATTCTATTCTATTCTATTCTATTCTATTCTATTCTATTCTATTCTATTCTATTCTATTCTATTCTATTCTATTCCAATTTAATTTGTACCCTATGACTATCATTAAGTGTTGTACCTTATGATTCTTGACGAACGTATCTTTTCTTTTATGTACACTGAGATCATATGCACCGAAGACAAATTCCTTGTGTGCCCATGCATCCAACGGTAGCCTGGCTAGGTGGCTCCGTGGCTAAGCCTGGCTGAGTTTGTCGATCAGAAAGCTCGGCGGTTCAAATCTCTAGCCTAGGTCTCCCGCGTGAGCAGGGGGCTGGACTAGATGACCTCCAAGGCCCCTTCCAACCCTGTGACTGTTCATACTGTTAATCGTTCCAATCGCTCCTTTTAAGGATCCTGTGGGAGAGATTTTGACCAGTTTCAGAGGTGATCCAAACGTTTCCAAGCTGATCTTGTCAAGTTGCTCGTGTTTGCTTGGAAAGCAAGCTTCGCCTGGGGTAACCTTAACTTTTTCCTTAGCAAAACGGGCTCCGCGCTGCAGTCTCAAGTGTTCTAATGGAATCCAAACAGTGTCCGAGATAAGATTAAATTCCACAGATTTTTTTCTCTCTCTCTCTCTCTCTCTCTCTCTCTCTCTCTCTCTCTCTCTCTCTCTCTCTCTCTCTCTCCCTCCAAAAAACTATTTTCAAACGGTTTGCTTTTTAAAAGGAGGTAGGACCTGGTCCATGGGTGTTTATAGAGGTTTCCCCCTACAAACCTGAAGATCATATATGACCAGGGATGGGCTTCAAAAAAATTTTTTAGCAAGGGGTTCTCTGCCTGGTTGCTGGGTGGGTGTGGCCTGGTTGACCTCCTGCACCAAGGGGGGGACATTTTTGCCCTCCCCGGGCTCCGGAGGCTTTTCTCGCACCTCCAGGAGGGCAAAAATGGCCTCCCCAGGCTCTGGAGGCCCTTCCCGAGCTTCCGGTAAGCCCATTTTTCGCCCTCCCCAAGCTTCCACGTGCGCCCTGCGCTTACCTGCATCCAAAACGGGCCTCGTGGGGACTCCGGGGAGGGGAGGGGAGGGGTGGGTGGGGCCAGCCAGGAGTTCGATTTGGACATTCTCCAAACTGCATAGAATCTTAGCTAGAGGTTCTCCCGAACCCCCAGCAGCCCCACTCCTGTATATGACACATCTCCGCTTTGGACCCCAGGGTCAGTTCCAAACCTCCCATCGCCAGTTTATCTGGCTCTTGAAAACATACTTGAAGTAGGACACATTGTTATCAGGCAGGGCTTCCTCTCCATCTATCCTTCCACCCAACGGATGTAAAACTCTCCCAGGGTCAGGACATTAAAAACTCACTCAGTTGCTGAGTTGGCACTGAATGTCTCCATCTTTTACTCTCGGTGCCAGCCTTCGGCAGAGCTACGGGCAAACACCCTGCTCCCCGGTGCCTTCTTTCTCTTTTCTCACCTATCCATTGGGGCTTGCCACGATGTATGCCCAGAATGACATGGATGGATGGATGGATGGATGGATGGATGGATGGATGGATGGATGGAAGGAAGGAAGGAAGGAAGGAAGGAAGGAAGGAAGGAAGGAAGGGAACCTGCCCAGTAAAAAAGAAAGGATGAATTCCAGGTATATCAGGATCTTAAAGGAAAGCCAAGCTCTGTCGGATAAATCAGCGCACGGTGTTCTTGTTTTCTCAGATTGGTTGATTTGTAGGATAGAGGCTTGGGGGGCATTGTGGTAACCTAGTGACTTGGAAACTGGCACCTTAATTCTTCGATTTCCAGTAGGAAGGTAAATAATAGCAGCGTTATCTCTCAAGAGCCGGCGTGACAGCAGTACAGGGAAAGCAATCCGTTGAGCAGTTGAACGCTGTAAAAATGGCACCGTGAATTATGATGTTTTTGATCGGTACAGATCTCACTCCATCGTGCTTGTGCCGAATGGGGACTAAGGTTTTGCAATCCTAAAACAGAAGAAGTTTATTTCACGATGATGGTGATGTAGTCAAAAATCACAAACAGACCGAGAGAAAATACAATTAAAAACTGTATGATGAGTGATGAGTCTGCAGGGCAGGGAAATATCCCCAGTGGACAGGATCCATAGACTCATCTTATTCCAGTTTCCCATTTTTTTTTAAATCAGGTGCATTGAAAGGAAATCTAGAACCAGGGGTAGAGGGTCGAGACTGTGCTATTTTTTTTTATTTTTTTTTTATTTTTTTTATTTGCATTTATATCCCACCCTTCTCCGAAGACTCAGGGCGGCTTACACTATGTTAGCAATAGTCTTCATCCTATTTGTATATTTATATACAAAGTCAACTTATTGCCCCCCCCAACAATCTGGGTCCTCATTTTACCTACCTTATAAAGGATGGAAGGCTGAGTCAACCTTGGGCCTGGTGGGACTTGAACCTGCAGTAATTGCAAGCAGCTGCTGTTAACAACAGACTGCATTAGCAGTCTGAGCCACAGAGGCCCATTTTAGACTGCAGCTTCCCTTTCTACACCTTCCTTCCATCTTTTTACCTAATTTTGCACGAAAAAAATGAGACTAATGGATGTGAGGGCTTAGATCTTAAAGGTTTTCATCACTGTCTGAAATTATTTATATAATATATATTATATAAACTGTGTTTTCCTAAAAATAAGACCTCCCTGGATAATAAGCCCTCCCCTGAAAATAAGCCCTCCCCTGAAAATAAGCCTTCCCTGAAAATATTTAACCGCGTGCGCAGCCAGTCCCTACCATTTCCTCTGGTTAAGGTTAGGGAGACAGAGCTGGAAATCAGGTAAGATGGCAAGAGGAGCCCCGTCTTGCTCCATGAGCCCCAAAATAATATCCTCGAAAATAACCTCCTCGAAAATAAGACCAAGCGCTTATTTTGGGTTTCAAAAAATATAAGAATTATTTTTGGGGAAACACAGGTGTATATATATGTTTGTGTGTGTATGTGTGTAAGTATGTATGTATGTAGGTAGGTAGGTAGGTAGGTAGGTAGGTAGGTAGATAGATAGATAGATAGATAGATAGATAGATAGATAGATAGATAGATAGATAGATAGATAGATAGATACACATAATATAATTAAATATAAATTTAATATGATATTATTATACTGCTGTTATTTCCCAGAAAGACCAGAACATGTCTTGTGTCAGAAGGAATATTATTGTAGTTAACACCATTGTCCCATTCGATGGCAACCTCAAGATATGTTGAACTATAACTCCCAGCACCCCAAGCTGGCACCAGCCTTTGGCTCTGATTCCTAGGGATAATATGAACAATGGAAGTCCAAGATTCTGCTTAGCAGTACCTGTCCCAGACCTGAAGCCCAGGAGCATGGGTGCAATCCAGCAGATTCTGACAGGTTCTGGAGAACACTGGAAATTTTGAGTAGTTCGGAGAACCGGCAAATACCCACCTCTGGCTGGCCCCAGAGTGGGGTGGGAATGGAGATTTTGCAGTATCCTTCCTCCAGGAGTGGGGAGGGAATGGGGATTTTGCAGTATCCTTCCCCCAGGAGTGGGGTGGGAATGGAGATTTTGCAGTATCCTTCCCCCAGGAGTGGGAAGAGAATGGGGATTTTGCAGTATCCTTCCCCCAGGAGTGGGGAGGGAATGGGGATTTTGCAGTATCCTTCCCCCAGGAGTGGGTTGGGAATGGGGATTTTGCAGTATCCTTCCCCTGCCACGCCCACCAAGCCACGCCCACCAAACCACGCCCACAGACCTGGTAGTTTAAAAAAACTGAATTCCCTTTCGGCCCCTGCTCAGTCTCCTCTACCTGGGCTGTCCAAAGGTGCTTTCTGAAGAGGCCACTGGACTTTCTTGTTTTTCCTCTGAAGATGTTTCGCTTCTCGTCCACGGAGCTTCTTCAGCTCTGACCGGACGGCGGAGAACGGAAGGATTGATACTCCTTGCAGACAGATGGTCATTTGCATCCTTTTTAGAGAGTCGTTGAGGCCACTTGGAGGCTTCTCTGAGGGAAAACCTTCCGTTCCCCACCGTCCAGTCAGAGCTGAAGAAGCTTCTTGGATGAGAAGCCAAACGTCTTCAAAGAAAAAAGAAAGAAAGAAAGAAGCAACGGGTGGAAACTCATCAAGGAGAGAAGCAACCTAGAACTAAGGAGGAATTTCCTGACAGTGAGAACAATTAATCCGTGGAACAACTTGCCTGCAGAAGTTGTGAATGCTCCAACACTGGAAGTTTTTAAGAAGGGATTGGATAACCTTTTGTCTGAAGCGGTGTAGGGTTTGCTGCCTGGGCAGGGGGTTGGACTAGAAGACCTCCAAGTTCCCTTTCAACTCTGTTATTCTATTCTGTTCTGTTCTATTCTAATTCTATGCATTCCATTCCATTTTTTCTATTCTATTCTAGTCTAGTCTAGTCTAGTCTATTCTTCTCTTAGTCTATTCTATTCTCTTCTGATTTATTATTCTTTTCTATTATTCTCTTTTTTCTATTCTATTCTATTCTATTCTATTCTATTCTATTCTATTCTATTCTATTCTATTCTATTCTATTCTATTCTATTCTATTCCACTCCACAAAACAGGGGAAATACTGCAACTCCACACATTTTGTGTTTCTTCAGCTCCCTGTTTCTCACCCTCTACGCACTCCTTGTTTTGGCACTTCCCTTTATTCTTTTCACACACACACACACACACACACACACACACACACACACACACACACACACACACTCTAACACACACAGGCTCTTAAAAAGTAGCTCCGTAATTTAGTAGCTGGGTTGAACTCTTGTTTCAAAGGTTAATACGAAAATCTGGAACGGATTACTTAAAAAACTATACTTACACCCGCTATTAAAATGATGGTGATCATTACTTCTTCTCTTCCTTTTTAGAGGCGGCTGTTGCGGCTGCAGAATTAATTTTAAAATGTCAGGGTTTGGGGTTTTTTTGTTTGTTTTGGTTTTTTTGTTTGTTTTGTTTTTTTCCTTGAGAAATCCAATAAGAAATTGAGCCAGCAGAGCAATCTGCAAACTGTCTTGGCACAGAGGAACGTGTGTCTTTTCAATTGGTGAAGGGGAAAAAAAAAAATATGGGCCTTAACTGAAACCATATGGCAGTGCACTTGAGAGAAATCTGCTGAAAAGTGAAGGGAGGGGAGTGGAGGGAGGGAGGGGGAACCTGCGCCAGGCAGAGGCAACAGGTGAGCTTTCTGCACATGGTAAGGAAGGAAGGAAGGAAGGAGGGAGGGAGGAAGAGGAGGAGGAGGAGGAGGAGGAAGGAAGGAAGGAGAATGGAGGGAGCAAGGGAAGAAGGGAGGGAGGAAGGAAGGCAGGAAGGAAGGAGGGAGGGAGGGAGGAGGAGGAAGAAGAGGGAGGAGGAAGGAAGGAAGGAAGGAAGGAAGGAGGGAGGGTGGAAGAGGAGGAGGAAGAAGGATGGAAGGAAGGAAGGAGAGAGGAAGAGGAGGAGGAAGGAGGGAGGAGGAGGAAGGAAGGAAGGAGAAGGGAGGGAGCAAGGAAGAAGGGATGAAGGAAGGCAGGGAGGAAGGAGGGAGGGAGGAAGAAGGGATGAAGGAGGGAGGGAGGGAGGGAGGGAGGGAGGGAGAAAGAGGAGGAGGAGGAGGAAGAAGGGAAGAAAGAAGGCAGGAAGCAAGGAGGGAGGGAGAGAGAGAGGAAGAAGAGGAGGAAGAAAGGAGGGAGGAGGGAGGAAGGAAGGAAAGAAGGAAAGAGAGAGGAAGAAGGAAGGAAGGAAAAAAAGAAGGAAGGAGAGAGAAAGAAGGAAGGAAAAAAGGAAGGAGAGAGAGAGAAAGAAAGAAAGAAAGAGGAAGGGAGGGAGGAAAGAAAAGGAAGGCAGCAAGGAAGGAAGGAAGGGAAAAAAAGAAACTTCCAATTTCCTGTACAGCAAATATAATTATTAAATTATCTCTTTCTGAATACAAAAAAGCTTTCTTTTTTCTATTAACCATTCCCCACCCCCAAATCATAAAAAGCACACGTGCACTTTTTGCACTTTGCAGAATTTCAAATCAGCCCATAAAAATGTATAAAGAAACCCAAATTGTCTCTTAAAATGGTGTTTCGCTTGGAGAGCCTATAGCTCACCTGGTGGCACTGATGCCGCCGACAGTCCTTCTTGGATTGTTGTTGTTCAGTCACAAAGTTGTGCCCGACTCTTCGCAATCCTGTGGACCGCAGCACGCCAGGCTCACCTGTCCTCCATTGTCTCCTGGAGCCTGCCCACACCCATGTTCGGTTGTGTCGATGACACTCATCTAACCATCTCATCCTCTGCCATTCCCTTCTCCTTTTGACTTCAATCTGTCCCAGCATCGGGGTCTTTTCCAATGCCGAAGGAACCTTGGAGGTCTTATAGTCCAACGCTCTGCTCAAGCAGGAGTTCCTTGAACGCCAAGTAAAGTAAAATAACGTAAGAAAATCTAGTTCTACCACGACCTTTCTCCGATACTGGTGTACTGTTCCAGGGACTGCCATCTCTGGCCACTGGTGAAATCCAAATTCTTTTACTACCGGTTCTGTGGGCGTGGCTTGGTGGGCATAGTGTGGCTTGGTGGGCGTGGCAGGGGAAGGATACTGCAAAATCTTCATTCCCTCCCCGCTCCTGGGGGAAGGATATTGCAAAATCTCCATTCTCACCGCACTCCTGGGGGAAGGATACTGCAAAACCTCCATTCCCTCCCCAATCCTGGGGGAAGGATACTGCAAAATCTCCATTCCCACCCCACTCTGGGGCCAGCCAGAGTGGTATTTTGCCAGTTCTTCAAACTACTTCTGCTACCGGTTCTCCGAACTACTCAAAATTTCCACTACCAGTTCTCTGAACTGCTCAAAATTTCCACTACCGGTTCTTTGAACTACCCAAAATTTCCACTACCGGTTCTTCGAACTACCCAAAATTCCGCTACCGGTTCTCCGAACTACTCAAATTTTCTGATGCCAGTTCTCCGAACTGCTCAAAATTTCTGCTACCGGTTCTCCGAATTGCTCAAAATTTCCGCTACCAGTTCTCCAAACTACTCAACATTTCTGCTGCCGGTTCTCCGAACTGCTCAAAATTTCCACTACCGGTTCTCCAGAACCTGCTGGATTTCATCCCTGCCTCTGCCGTACTTTGTGATCGCAAACCAAGGGATCATCCGGATGAAAAAGGAAGGGTGTTAAATTTTAATACAGCTCTAACCCCGTTTTGCATAACCGGGGAACTGTAAATCAGAACTCAGGTTTAAGCAAGATCTAGGCACGGTTTTGAAATTTTGCGTTGTGGCTCAGCCCAGGTCTCCGTTGAAGAAAAAGCGCGTGAAAAGGTCCCTATGATTTGGGAAGCCAGGTAGAACACATTTACTGGGTGGGACAGAATGAAAAGCGCATGAAATCCAACTTGACAGATTCCCAGGAAAACAGGGGACGCAGAACCAGCTTTCTCTTCTCCCCCTCGCTGCCGATTTTCCTGTCTCTGGCGCTCGTCCCTCCCTCCCTGTAGGAACACCCAGTTTCCTGACTGTCTTTTGCCTACTGACATGTGTTCCCCATTAGACCTTAATTTCAGAAGATTTACAACACATTAAGTAATTTGTAGGTTATTTCAACTTTAATCTGCTGAAGTCAAGAAAAATCAAGATTAAATTCAAAACACACGGTTCTTCAAAGGGCTGGGAGGGGGGGTTGCTTGCCAAGCCCCACAGCCATCCCAGTTCACGGCCTGCCCCAGAAGTTGCCAAGTGACGCAGAGAGACGGAGGAGATAAGGAAGCTCTCGGGTGAAGCGTAGAATTATTGCGGTGGGCTATATTGCTCCTGGGGACGTGGTGGCTCAGTGGATAAGATGGGTGAGCTAGTCGATGGAAAGGTCGGCAGTTCAGCGGTTCGAATCCCGAGTGCCGCGTAATGGGGTGAGCTCCCGTGACTTGTCCCAACTTCTGCCAACCTAGCAGTTCGAAAGCAGGTAAAAAACGCAAGTAGGAAAATAGGGACTACCTTTGGTGGGAAGGGGACAGCGTTCCGTGTGTCTTTGGCGTTTTGTCATGCCGGCCACATGACCACGGAAACGTCTTCGGACAGCGCTGGCTCTTCTGCTTTGAAACGGAGAGGAGCACTGCCCCCTAGAGTCAGGAACGACTAGCACAGATGCAGAAGGAGAACCTTTACCTTTTTATAGTTTAAAAATTTGAACCGATGGACTCACATTGAATGCACGTTCACCAAGGAACGATCAGTCCGTTGCAAGCCACGTTCTGTCTCTGAGCCGCGACCGGATTTGGGCAGATCCCGGATTGGGTTTGGCCTGTGTTTGGAAGTGAAGCCTCCTAGAGCAGCGGCCACCAATCGGTGGTCCGTGGACCACAGGTGGTCCACAAGAAAATGTTGGTGGTCCGCAAAAAAATTATTTGCATTTTTTATATTGCACTAAATTAGGGGTCCTCAAACTAAGGCCGCTGGGACAGATATGTGCAATGAACTTTTGTTGCTGCAGAGTCTCCCCCTTTGGGGTCTTTTTGTGTGGGTCGGCGGGGGGCAGAAATTCCGACTTGGGGTCTGCTTCAGCCTCCTGGTGTGGGGCTTTGGGCGAAGGCTGGAGGGAAGCGCCGCTGGTGGCGAAGAGCCGGAGGGCCTCGTTCCAGTGGGACTGCATCATGGCCTGGAACTGGCTGACCATCTCAGCCCGCTGAGCCTCCAGAAGCCAGTACCTGGCCTTGCACTCCTACAGGTCTTCCCTCTGCTTGGAAAGCCTATGCTCCTAGTCCTCAGTGAGGTGTTTCTGCTGAGCCTCCTTCTCGGTCAGATCCAATTTGAACTGAGCTGTTTTGCTAACTCTTTCTCATGGTGGCTGCTTAGCTCCAACAACCGCTTCCTGTTGGGGCCCTAAGGAGCCCAGGTGGGGAGGGGAGAGGCGAGTAGAGGCTGGCTAGGGAACCCTTGATGTGAGTGACATCGAGTTGGCCACGCCCACCCAGTCACATGACCACCTAGCCACGCCCACCCAGCCGGTCCTTAGGCAGATCGTATTAAGTGGTCCGCGGGATTTAAAATTATGAATTTAGTGGTTCCCTGAGGTCCGAAAGGTTGGGGACCCTTGTCCGAGAGGCTGATGGGAGAAGGACTCCAACTGGCCAATCAGGGAGGGAAAATGGCGGGGTGGAAGGAGCTTCCTGTCGAGAGAGGGAGGTCTCCTTTCCTGGGCCAGGCCAGGGGATGGGGTGGCCAAGCAGGCAGGCGTATCCAGGCACGGCAGGCAGGTAGCACCACGGCTGCCCTGCCTCCCCTCGCTTGTCTCCCAGTCCTGGATCATGGCTTCCAGCGCGCTGGAGATGGAGGAGACCCTATGAAAATGATGATATGTGACAATCAGTCACAGCAATTAGTGTTTTGGTTAACAGGCCTTTTTTGTTTTCTCTCACCCAGACAGAATGTCACAAATAAATCCTCGCCTGCATTTGCATATTAATTGGATTGGAGACGTCAAGCATCTTTCATTAAAGAAAATGATCTGCATATTTGGAGACATAAAATAGTTATTTTGATGGGGTTTTTTTCCCCTCCCCCCCCTCCCTAAGATCAGGGGGTGGGGGAGGAAGGTGATGGGAGCAGTGGAAATTGAGGTAGAATGAAGGCAGGGGGGAAAAGAAAGAAAAGAAAAAAAAAGAAGATTCTTAACCCCTCGTGGCCTGCGACAAACTCGGCTGCCGAGCGAGGAGACATCAAAATAAATAAATCGCGCCCGCTGGAATATAGACGGGGGGCGTTGCTTTCCTTTTGCAGCATTCATAACTTCTTTCCATAAAGGTCCTTTTTCCATTCGGACCAGCGGAGATTCGTAAACGCACGAATCTTTTCCCTAATATAGCCAGAGGCATTAAAATGTTCCCAGGCTTGCTGAGTGGAGCAGTTCAGAGTTTGAAACAGTCTGGTTCAGAAGAGGGTTTCCTTTTCACCTGAATTATCGCTCGTGCAAGCGAGGCCACGCCGACGCAGGAAAACTTTTCCCCCTCGTGACTTGGGTTGGGGGTGGTGGGGCTTCGATTCCACTAAGGGAGCCATTGCTCCTGGCCCCCCCTGTGCAAGAGAGAAGAAACAAGGGGAGGTACGAACTGAGTTACCAAGAGAAGAGGGAGCAATTCTTGTAAATACTCCAGAAAAGAACATTGTAATCAAGTGTGGTTGGGAAATATTCATCCATCAAGGCAGAGAGAGAGAAAGAAAGAGAAAGAGAGAAGGGGAGGTGTCCTTAAAAATAAAACCAATTTGTCAGAAAAAAAAAACAATGTGAAAAATATTTAGAATGACATTATTCTACAAGCAGAACTGCCTTCTTCTATAAAGTTCCAATTTATATCGAGTGGGGGCCAAATATATTGATCCTTGCCTGTCTCCAGGAGATCTGCTTAAATAATCGTGTGTTTTCATAATAGGAAGGCAGAAGGAGACAGGTAGCTAGCTATTGTTGAATAGCAATAGCACTTAGACATATATACCGCTTCATGATGCTTCACAGCCGTCTCTAAGGTGATTTACAGAATCAGCCTATGGCCCCCAACAATATGGGTCCTCATTTTACCGACCTCGGAAGGATGGGAGGCTGAGTCAACCTCGAGCCGGTCAGGATCGAACTCCTGGCTGCGGGCAGTGTCAGTCTGCAATACTGCATTCTAACCACTGCACCACCACAGCATCCATCCATCCATCCTCTATTTCAATAGTACTTAGACTTATATACTGCTTCATAGTGCCTTTACAGCCCCCTCTAAGCGGTTTACAGAGTCAGGCTATTGCCCCCAACAAACTGGGTCTTCATTTTACCCACCTCAGAAGGATGGAAGACTGAGCCAACCTTGAGCCGGTGAGATTTGAACTGCTGCACTGCAGCTACCAATCAGCTGAAGTAGCCTGCAGTGCTGCACTCTAACCACTGCGCCACTTGGCTCGAATCCCTCACAGGTTCATCAGGTAGTTCAGAAAAAAAACAAACGTGAAGATGTGCAAGGAGATAGTCCTCTTTTCCCGATTGAGGAAAGTTTAGTTCAAAATGCGGTCCTTTACTAGGTCAAACTTGTCAGATTATTCATGAACTGGCAGAGACATGGTAACAAAGTCAGCCAATGAATAGGCATAGCAACTAAGTCAGCCAATTGGGAGCTGAGACAAACTGGAGTGTCTTAGTCTGCAGCTTCTGAGTCTGTGCCGAGGATTGGAACTGAAACTAAGCAGTGTGTGTGTGTGCTTGTCTGCTGAAATGAAACTGGAAACTGCTCTCTCTACTTGTTACCACGTAGGAAGAATTCTACTATTGGTGTTGTAAATACTTCATCTGTTATTATGTATATATAAGGAGAAGTTAATGAATCCAGCTGAAACAATTATCTGTGCGTGCTGCTGGATTTGTTTTTTGCAAGAAACTCTGAAAAAACTTCTTCAGCCGACTGGCCAGTATTATCTTCTTCGAAGGCCCGGGGGTCTTCCTGGAAGAGGCTGCCGGATCTTTTGCTAAGGGGGAAGGCCAGGCCATGAACTTGGCCTTTTTGTACACAAAGCAGGCAATCTGTCACCAAACTATGATTAAGTTCTCTAATATTCTTAGGAATCCCTCAACAGCCACTTTATCGCTTCTGCCTCTAATACTACCAAGAAGTTAGCATGTAGCATCTGGACAGGAAGAGCCGGTGGGCAAAGGAGCAAAAAGGCTGAAATGCCAGGAATCGGGTACAAGGACAGGAGAGTTCTATGGGTTCAAAACATTCTTGTTTTTGTTTTGCTTGGGACTGGAAATTGTGTGGCTGGCTTCTGCACGTGTGGTTTACCAGCCAAGCTTGGCACTGGAGGTGCCTGCTAGATTTCAAGGAGTGGAAGGGCTTTACAGGAAAAGCCTGAAGTTAATTACCCAATGTCTTCAAAAGGACAGGGGAAAATCCTATCCCAAACAGACACTGTAAACAAATGTAGGATGGATGGATGGATGAATGGATGGATGGAGGCTCTGACCATATTTAAGGCACCAGGCTCTGCTTCCATCCCTTATAGGCCATACTGATTTTGAAGATGGAGGAGGAGGAGGAGGAGGGGAAGAAGAAGAAGAAGAGACAATGAAGAAGTAGAAGAAGAAGAGATGGAGGAGGAGGAGATAAAGAAGAAGAAGAGGAGGAGGAGGAGGAGGAGAAGGAGACAATGAAGAAGAAGTAGAAGAAGAAGAGGAGGAGACAATTAAGAAGAAGAAGAAAGAAGAGAAGGAGGAGGAAGAGGAAGAGGAGAAGGAGAAGAAGAAGAAGAAGAAGAAGAAGAAGAAGAAGAAGAAGAAGAAGAAGAAGAAGAAGAAGAAGAAGAAGAAGAAGAAGAAGAAGAAGAAACAACCACCTACTTGATGAAAGTTGAGTCCAAACTGATGTTTACCCATGTAAAGAAAAAATTTCGAACTTTTGGGAAAAAAACTTTGGGAAAACCTTGTGAAACACAACAAAACTGCCTCCCGGATCAAATATATTCAAAAATAATCCACACAAAACAAAATGGAGAATATTGCAATAAGAACTGATAATGGTTGCAAAACAAGTAAAAAGGTCAAGAGCTGGAGTGCACCTGGTCTCAACAAACTGCATGGATACTGGCGAAAACACCTGACCAGCCTCCATCATCGCATGGCCACTCAATTTGACCAAATGCTTCAAAATGCAACAAGCGGAAGAATGGTTAACAGCTGATCGAACATACTTGATAATGAAAGATCCAGAAAAGAGCCCAGAACCAAGCAACTACCGCCCAATCACTTGTCTGCCAACGACGCTCAAAACTTTTTACAAGAATACTGGCAAATTCAGTATTCAATCATCTGATGGAAAACAGTTTATATCCGGTAGAACAAAAAGGAAATTATCAAAAAAATAAAAAATCAAGAGGAACAAAAGATCAGCTGCTCATTGACAAAATGGTTCTAAAAGATGCAAAACGAAGAAAAAGGAATTTGAATACGGCGTGGATTGATTACAAGAAGGCATTTGACTCATTACCCCGCAGCTGGATTAACGCCTGTCTGGAAAACTTTGGAATCAGCAAAAAAAAAATATTTGTACATTTTTGAAAGGAAATATGCAAAAATGGAAAACGGTTCTAACAGCAAATGGGGAGAATGTTGGTGAAGTCAACATCAGATGAGGAATCTTTCGCCACTACTGTTCAACATTGCATTAATTCCACGGACTGAGTTTCATATTTAATTAATAAAAGTAATAATAATGATAACAACAACAACAACCAGATATCACGGTTGTTGAGGGCCAAGCGTACAGTTTATTGACATTGTGCTACCAGGAGATGCCAGAGTTGAAGAAAAAGAACTGGAAAAAATCATGAAATATCGTGACCTGGCCATTGAAACTACACGACTATGGATGAAACATGTCACAGTGATACACATTAAGTTTCATTTTTAATGAATAAAGTAAATAATAATAATAATAATAATAATAATAATAATAATAATAATAATAATAATAATAATAATAATAATAATGTGATGACAACTTGACATGGACATGGTTTAAGATGGGAACCATCAAGAAAGAAACGGAAGGTTTAATACTCACTGCTCAAGAACAAGCACTATAAACTAATGCCATGAAAGCAAAGATACAAAAATCCACTGACCATCCAAACTGCCAACTTTGCAACAACAAAGTCGAAACTTCTTTCACATTTAATATGTGAATGCAGCAAAATTGCACAAACTGATTACAAAGCTAGATACGACCGAGTTGCTAAATTAAACCACTGGTCATTATGTAAAAAATACGACTTACCTGTATCCAAAAAGTCCTGGGAACATAAAGTGGAAAAAGTCATAGAAAATGAGAAGGTGAAGATCTTGTGGGACTTTTGAATACAGACGGATTGTCACTTGGAACACAACACGCCAGATATCACAGTTGTCGAAAACCGAAACGTACAATTTATTGACATCGCAGTACCAGGAGATGCCAGAGTCGAAGAAAAAGAACTGGAAAAAATCATGAAATATCGCGACCTGGACATCGAAACTACACGACTATGGATGAAACATGTCACAGTCACACCCATTGTCATTGGGGCACTTGGTACCATGTCCAAGAATTTTATAAGATGCATCAACAAATTGCAGCTTCCTGCAATAACACCAGCGGAACTGCAAAAAACTGCGCTACTCGAAACATCGTACATCTTAAGAAGGTACTTGGTTGATACCTAGGACACTGGCAGCAACCCGTAGCAATCAGCACCAGTCAATGGTATTTGTGATGCCTTTTTGAATGTCCAGTTGACTGAGTTTCATCTTTAATGAATAAAGCAAATAATATACTCAGACGTTACCTTAACAGCTCTTAGGTTCTTGGTAGCAACTTGAACTGTTAAGTTTTTATGTCTATGGAGAGTCTCAGTCATCCAGGTCATAGTTATCCAGAAGGTGCTTTTTTCAAGAGGCAACTGGACTGACTTTCTTCTTTTTTCTCAAAAAAGTCCAGTTGCCTTTCGGAAAAAAAAAAAAGCACCTTTGTTAAGTTTTTAAAATGTCCCAGACTGGTGAATCGAATCGAAGATTAAATCAACAACAACACCACCACCATTAATAATAGAATGTAACACGCTTATTTCTGTATAATTTGGGTCGCAGCAGAGCGACCACCGCACCGGATTTTGAGCGAGACGTCTCTCGTTTGACCTTGTTTACTTCTGTAAAAATAAATAAATAAATAAAAACTGCCTTCCATTTTGGGTCTCTGGGAGTAAAAATGGTAGCAAAAGTTGTCTGTGACCGAAGGCGGCTAAGTGACAGCCCTGACAGATTGATGCCTCCGAAGCTGGTTGCAAGCGTGTATTCATTTCAGAGGCATTTTTTTGTGGCAAACCTCTGGTCTTTTTTTTTTCCTCCCCCCCGTATTTTGGGTTTATGTACGTCTGCACGTCAAGAGTGCGGGCGTGCGTCTACACATGCGTGCCTATATTTGAAGCGCACGCAGGCATCTGATCCTTGGAAGCCATTGGTAGCGGGAGAACATTATCACACGTACTCGAAATAACCCAGAAAGCTGGCAGTCCCTTATTAGGGAAAGAATCCCTGTTGGAGAGTTATGGAGAGGCACAATTTATTGACAGGCCGGTGTGACGGCTGGCAGTCGGGTCTCCCCCCCCCCGCCCCTCCCTCCCCGCTTGGCTCCTCATGCCAACCGCTCAGAAACCATCCCAGGAATGAGCGGGGAAGCCTTTCCCTTCTGCCAAAGTTTGAGGGGGGCTTGGCTGGTGCCACTGGTATTGATGCAACACGGACTAGGTCTGTCCGGCAAGCCCTATGAGTAGAGCTTTCTTCAATGCTCGCTTGGAGCTGGGCAGATCCTTTGTGTTCGGACTTCTTTGCTCTGCTAGAGTTTGTCCTGGCTTTAAGGCATCTTCGTTCCCCTTAGACCTAGGAGGATTCCCAGCACAGGCAGGCAGTTTAGAATAACAGAGGGGGAAGGGACCTTGGAGGTCTTCTAGTCCAATCCCACCCACCCTCCTTAGGCAGGAAACCCTACAGCACTTCAGACAAATGGCTGTCCAACATCTTCTTAAAAACTTCCAGGAGCATTCGCAACTTCTGGAGGCAAGTCGTTCCACTGGTTAATTGTTCTAACTGTCAGGAAATTTCTCCTTAGTTCTAAGGTCTCCTTGATTAGTTTCCACCCATTGCTTCTTGTTCTACCCTCAGGTGGTTTGGAGAATAGTTTGACTCCCTCTTCTTTGTGGCAGCCCCTGAGATATTGGAACACTGCTATCATGTCTCCCCTAGTCCTTCTTTTTATTAAACTAGACAGACCCAGTTCCTGCAACCATTCTTCATATGTTTTAGCCTCCAGTCCCCTAATCATCTTGGTTGCTCTTCTCTGCACTCTTTCTAGAGTCTCAACATCTTTTTTACATTTTGGCGACCAAAACTGAATGCAATATTCCAAGTGTGGCCTTACCAAGGCCTTATAAAGTGGTATTAACACTTCACGAGATCTTGATTCTATCCCCTCTGTTTATGCAGCCTAAAACTGTGTTGGCTTTTGTTGGCAGCTGCTGCACACTGCTGGCTCATATTTAAGTGATTGTCTGCTAGGATTCCAAGATCCCTCTCACAGTTACTACTATTGAGCAAGGTACCACATATACTGTTTCGCTTTTCTTGCCTAAATGTAGAACCTTACTTTTTTTCACCATTGAATTTCATTTTGTTAGATAGCACCCAACGTTCAAGTCTATCAAGATCCTTCTGTATCTTGAGCCTGTCTTCTGGAGGGTTGGCTATTCCTGCCAGCTTGGTGTTTTCTGCAAATTTGATGAGTTCTCCATCTATCCCTTTGTCCAAAATCATTGATGAAGATGTTGAAGAGTACTGGGCCTAAAATTGAGCCTTGGGGTACTTCACTGCATACCTCCCTCCATGTAGAAGCGGTTCCATTGAGGACCACATGTTGAGTGCAGTTGGTCAGCCGGTTACAAATCCATCTGGTGGTGATGCTGTCTAACCCACATTTTTCTATTTTACCAAGTAGCAGGTTATGGTCTACTTTGTCAAATGCCTTACTGAAGTCCACATAAATTATATCGACCGCATTCTTCTGGTCCACTAGTTTTGTCACTAGTTTTGTGGTCGTAAGTCCTTGGCTTTACGACCGCAGCGGAGCCCAAAACAAGCGAGACGTTTGTTAAATGAGTTTTGTCCCGTTTTACGACCTCCCTTGCCCCACTTGTTAAGTGAACCACTGCAGTTGGTAAGTTAGTAACCCGGTTGTTCAGTGAACCTGGCTTCCCCATGGACTTTGCTTGAGATAAAGTTGCAACACGGGAAATAGCAACCGTCATAAATGTGAACCAGATGCCAAGCATCTGAATTTTGACCATGGGGGGGGAAGGCTGCGACGGTCGTAAGTGTGAAAAAAATGGTCACAAGTCTCTTTTTTTTCGGTGCCGTTGTAACTTTGAACGGTCACTAAATGGACTGTTGTAAGTCAAGGACTAGCTGTACAGGCAGTCCTCAACTTACGACCACAATGGAGCCCAATAGGTCTGTTGTTAAGCAAGACATTAGTAATGAGTTTTGTCTCATTCTACGACTTTTCCTGCCTCAGTTATTAAGTGAATCACTGTAGTAGATGTTAGTAACACTCTGGGACACGACAATGATCATAAATACCTCCTCCTCTTCCTCCCTCCCTCCTTCCTTCCTTCCTGCCTTCCTTCCTCCTTCCTCGCTCCCTTCTTCTTCCTCCTCTTCCTCCTTCCCTCCTTCCTTCTCTCCCTCCTTCCTTCCTGCCTCCCTTCTCCTTCCTTCCTTCCTCCTTCCTCCCTCCCTTCTTCTTCCTCCTCTTCCTCCTTCCTTCCCTCCCTCCTTCCTTCCTTTCCTTCCTTCCTGCCTCCCTTCTCCTTCCTTCCTTCCTCCTTCCTCCCTCCCTTCTTCTTCCTCCTCTTCCTCCCTCCCTCCTTCCTTCCCTCCTTCCTTCCTTTCCTTCCTTCCTGCCTTCTTTCCTGCCTTGTTCCCTCCCTTCTCCATCCTTCCTTCCTTCCTCTTCCCTCCCTTCTTCCCACTCCTCTTCCTCCTTCCCTCCCTTCTTCCCACTCCTCTTCCTCCTTCCCTCCCTCCCTCCTTCCTTCCTGCCTTCATGCCTTCTTTCTTCCCTTCCTCCTCCTCTTCCTTCCTTCCTTCCTTCCTTCCTTCCTTCCTTCCTTCCTTCCTTCCTTCCTTCCTTCCTTCCTTCCTTCCGAAAGCAGAAAGACCAGTAGACAAGAGTCTGAATTTTGATCCCCTGGCCAAGGGGATACTGGAAGGGTCATTAAGTGTGAAAAACGGCCATAAGTCACATCTTTCAGCACCGTCGCAACTTCGGAACAGTCACTAAACGAACTCGAGGATCCTTCAGGTCATTCCAAAAAAAAAAAAAAAAAAAAAGGATGGCTTTGGAGAAGGGAAAGGTTCTAATTCTAATTTAATTTAATTCTAGCAGGGGAAATTTCTGAAATTTCCCATCTTGGTGGCAGATCTTAACCTATCGGGTATCTGGCCCCCGGCCTGTACAGATAGATCTTTAGGAATGCCTTCAAGACATTTTGGATTTCAAGAGCTTTCTCTTTAAATGGGTTTTTATCGGGCAACTGTTAATGGATTTAAATATCTGTATCAGGCTGACATTCTTATTCATTATTAATCGTGTTTTGACGTTTTATATTATTGATGCTTTATTGATTATTGGAAGCCACTTGGAGAGTTTTCCCCTTAAAGGCAGCGTATACATTTTAAAAACGTTACACACACACACACATGTGCACGGGTTAAATCTCAATCTCACATTTTTCTTAGCTCTGGTTGGAAGATTTCTGCTCGAACGTTTCTCTGCATTTACTCCGAGAAACCAACATCCAAGGAAGGATAAGCCTCGGATCAGAAAAAAACAACAACAGACAAACAACCCTACCAGAAGCAATTACAAAATTGCGCAATACTAAGAGTTGGAAGGGGACCCTTGGCGGTCTTTTAGTCCAACCCCCCCTCCCCCGAGTCCAGGCAGCAAAACTCCGTACCATTCGGGACAAACGGCGGTCTAAATCTCTTCTTGAAAACTTCCACTGATGGAGCACCTCCAACAACTTCTGGAGGCAAGTCGTTCCACAGGCTAATTGTTCTCACTATCTATCCGGGAAATTCCTCCTTAGTTCTAGGTTGCTTCTCTCCTTGGTTAGTTTACCTCCGTTGCTTCTTCTCCTGCCCTTCGGCCCTTTGGAGAATATGTCCAACCCCTGGTTGGTTCCCAGCACGATCCGAAAAGCATGAAAATCCAACCCAAAAGGAGAACATACCAACCCCCAGCGTCCAAATGGCAGAACGAGCGTTAAGACCAATTAGATCGGCCTTTTGCTACCTGCAAATTGACAGCAGCTTTAGGAGAGCAAGAAAAAAAAAAAAAAGGAATTTCTTCCCAATGCAGCCATGACCAATCAAAAACCCTGTTCCCTCCAGTGGCCAATTGCACGCCTTGGGGGAAGCCCTCCCCTGCTCCAGCCCACAAGGAATATTATCCCCAGGTAGACTGCCACTGACTCTGGAGGATAAATTGAGCCAGGGCAAGTTTTTTTTTTTTAATTGAAAAAGTTTTACAATAAATTTTTTTTTAACAATTATCTTCCCCTCCCTCCTTCCCCCCTCCCCTTCATCCTTCCCCCCCCCCCAAGACTTCCCAGAGCAAAATACAGGGTATAGCATCTAACAAGCATACACTAGAATACTACAAAAACCATAACCCATGATCTCTTCTCTCCCTTTGCTCCCCCTTTTTTTTAAAAATTTGCATTTATATCCCGCCCTTCTCCGAAGACTCAGGGCGGCTTACATTGTGTTTAGCAATAGTCTTCATCCATTTGTATATTGTATACAAAGTCAGCTTTTATTGCCCCCAACAATCTGGGTCCTCATTTTACCTACCTTATAAAGGATGGAAGGCTGAGTCAACCTTGGGCCTAGTGGGGCTTGAACCTGCAGTAATTGCAAGCAGCTGCTGTTAATAACAGACTGCCTTACCAGTCTGAGCCACAGAGGCCCTTAACTCCCTTTTAAACAAATACACAAATACAATACAATACATTCCCTACAGTCACTCATAAGCTATTTGATACTTTTTAGTCTGATACTTGTTTTGAATATAATCAATCCATTTTCTCCATTCTACTACATATCGTTCTTGTGAATAATCTTTCAGGTACGCAGAAATTTTTGCCATTTCTGCCAAATTTGAAACTTTTAAGTGTCCATTCTTCAATTGTAGGCAATTCTTCTTTCTTCCAATGTTGCGCCACCAAAAGATCACTCCCTGATCTTCGGACCTTTCGAGGCGAGCTGAAAACATTCCTGTTTCATTGTGCAGGACTGGCCTAATGGGGTTTTAATAATGGGTTTTATCGGTTTTAAGTCTTCAACCAACTCTAAATTTTCTTTTAAACTGGTTTTAAAAATTGTACTAATTGTTTTTACTTTGGCTGTAAACCGCCCTGAGTCCTTTGGGAGAAGGGCTGTATAGAAATTGAAACAATAAATAAATAAATAAATAAAAGTCTCGCTGCTGATATTAAGTTCAATATTAATTTAGTCTCTATTACTGTACAGTCCGTAATTATATCTAATAAAAACAATTGTGGAGTAAACTTTTATCGTCTTGAGCCCGGGCAACTTAACGCTAAACCTCCACCAATTTGTCTTCCAAAATTAGACGTAGGGGTAGGCTTCAAAATTTTTAGGAACTGGGCATAGTGAAGAGAAGGACCAGGGGAGACATGATAACCACCTTCCAATATTTGAGGGGCTGTCCCAGAGAGGAAAGAGTCAAGCCATTTTCCAAAGCACCTGAAGGCCAGGCAAGGAATAATGGATGGAAACTGACCAAGGAGAGATTCAACCTGGAAATTTTCTGAGTGTGAGAACAATCCACCCATGGAACAGAAGCTGCCTTCAGAATTTGTGGGAGCTTCGACCCTGGAGGCTTTCAAGAAGAGACTGGACTGCCTTCGGTCAGAAATGGCGTAGGGTCTGCTAGGCGAAGGGTTGGACTAGATGACCTACAAGGTCCCTTCCAACTCTGTTTAATCTGTTAAAAAGAATCCTCCAGCTGAAATGAAACATCGGTCTAAGCCGGGGTGTCCAAAACTTGGCAACTTTAAGACTTGGGGACTTCAACTCCCAGAGTTCCTCAGCCAGCTTTGCTGGGAGTTGAAGTCCCACAAGTCTTAAAGTTGCCAAGGTTGGAGACCCCTGGTCTAAGGTGACTTCAAAACCCCCTTAGCTGAGAAGGGGCAGCCTGGAAGCATCTCGAGTGGCTTGTGAGTCTTCCCCAACCGACTGCTATCTAGATGTGGCACCGTTGCGCTCGTATTTGGCCGTTGGGGCCTCAGTGCGTCGGGGACTATGTGAAGTTGGGTTCCAGAATTAGCATTTCTGACCACGCTCCATTCACTGGAGAGTTGCTTTTGGCTAGGCTGTTTCCTCCGCCTTCGGTAGAGGCCACACATTAAGAAACTCTTCTTTGGCTTTGAATCAGGAGCATTATTGGACCGAAGGAGAGTTGTTGTACGCTTGGCTTGAATGGACAGGAGCTAAAAATGCCCTCCTTTTGTGGGAGTAATTGGTGGGTGCTATCAATCAGGCATCCGCACGATCAGGAAATGATTCTCAATCAATTGTAATTGCTTTTTATTTATTTCCTGTGTAAATATTTTAAAGCTCCCCCCTCCCCTTTATAATGTCAGATGCCCAAGAAAATTGGCGACATGTTGCCTCGCAGTTCTACTTTTTTTTTCAAGACAGAGAGCTTCCATACTTAAGTGCCTCCTTCCAGAGGAACAAGAGATGGAAGGGACCTTGGAGGTCTTCTAGTCCAACCCCCTGCCCATGCAGGAAACCCTATACCATTTCAGAGAAGTGACTGTCCAGACTCTTCTTAAAAAAACCTCCAGTATTGGAGCATTCACAACTTCTGGAGGCAAGTTGTTCCACTGATTAATTGTTCTCACTGTCAGGAAATTTCTCCTTAGTTCTAGGTTGATTCTCTCCTTGATTAGTTTTCATCCATCGCTTCTTCTCCTGCCTTCGGGTGCTTTGGAGAATAGCTTGACCCCTTCGTTTTCGTGGCAGCCCTTCAAATATTGGAACATTGCTATCACGTCTCTTCTAGTCCAGGGGTGTTATCCAGCAGGTTCTGACAGGTTCTGGAGAACCGGTAGCGGAAATTTTGAGTAGTTCGGAGAACCGGCAAATGCCACTTCTGGCTGGCCCTAGAGTGGGGTGGGAATGGAGTTTTTGCAATATCCTTCCCCCAGGAGTTGGGAAGGAATGGGAATTTTGCAGTATCTTTCCCCTGGAGTGGGATGGGAATGGAGATTTTGCAATATCCTTCCGCCAGGAGTGGGGAGGGAATGGGGATTTTGCAGCATCCTTCCCCTGGAGTGGAATGGGAATGGAGATTTTGCAGTATCCTTCCCCTGCCACGCCCACCAAGCCCCGCCCACAGAACCGGTAGTAAAAAAAAATTGGATTTCACCACTGCTCTAGTCCTTCTTTTCATTAAACTAGACATACCCAATTCCTGCAACTGTTCTTTGCGTGTTTTAGCCTCCAGTCCCCTAATCATCCTGGTTGCTCTTCTCTGTACTCTTTCCAGAGTCTCAACATCATTTTTTTATATCGTGGCGACCAATACTGGATGCAGGATTCCAAGGGTGACCTTACCAAGACCTTATAAAATGGTACTTAACAAGTCACGTGAACTTGATTCCATCGCTCTTTTAACGCAGCCTAGGACTGTCGTTGGCCCCTTAAATGTCCGGGTGCAAAAAGGGAGCAGACTACAAGTTGGCCCTTGAGCTAAATGGCCACATGCAAAGAGGGCAGCAAGAGGGGATGTGAGAATGTCACGAACCGGGTTGACCTTCTCATGGCTCAAAAATCAGGATCGATCAACGCACAGAATATCTGGAGAAGATATTTTGACCTAAGTGGTTGGATCGAAAGTTGACAGCGTCTGCAAAGTTAGCATGGCGTGGGGGATAAAGAGAGAGAGAGAGAGAGAGAGAGAGAGAGAGAGAGAGAGATGTAGAGAGAGGTATATATAGACAGAGATAGATAGATAGATAGATAGATAGATAGATAGATAGATAGATATAGAGAGGGAGAGAGAGAGAGAGAGATGTAGAGAGAGGTATATATAGACAGAGAGAGAGAGAGAGAGGTAGAGAGAGAGAGATGTAGAGAGAGAAAGATAGATAGAGATAGATAGATAGATAGATAGATAGATAGATAGATAGATAGATAGATAGATAGATAGATAGATAGATATAGAGAGAGGTAGAGAGAGAGAGAGATGTAGATAGAGAGAGATATAGATAGATATATAGATAGAGATAGAGATATAGATAGAGAGAGATATAGATAGAATAGAGATAGAGATAGAGATAGATATATAGTTAGAGAGAGATGGAGAGAGAGAGATATATAGACAGAGATAGATAGAGAGAGAGGGAGAGAGAGAGAGAGATGTAGAGAGAGAGAGAGAGATGTAGAGAGATAGAGAGATAGAGATATAGATAGATAGATAGATAGATAGATAGATAGATAGATAGATAGATAGATAGATAGATAGATAGATAGATATTGACTGCAAATTTTGGTCCGGTTGTTCCAGACCTGAAAAAGCTTTTCAGCTCACCAGTCCCTATGTTTATGTTGTGTGAACGCAGTCGGGGGAACGTATTTTATGTCATGACATTCTACCCCCGTTTGCAATTTTCTGGAAATGGGTTTCCTCCCATTTTGCAGGCTTTCATTGCCAACAAAGCTGACAGCCGCGTTTAGGATAAAATCCATCCAAGAGAAGAGAAGGCCCATTATTAAAAAGAGTTGGATATTATAAATCAGGGGAGACTGTTTGCGCTTCTGTCTGTGTTGCCATTTTAATGAGGGAGACACTTGGGACTGGAGGAGGAGGAGGAGGAGGCTGCTGGGAAGGGCAAGAAGAGCGAATTTCTTGTCTTCCCAAGACGATGGGGAAGGAGTTGGCGGGGGGACTCCGGTCCCAGCCATCCATCTTTGGCGGTTATTTTATGGAGTTCTCGGATGTCCGGAGTTCTGCGGTGTTTTGTTAAGCGTCGTAACACAGAGTTTATTTAATGTGGGTTTAACTGCCTCGTGCTTTTATAAATCAAAATAATTAAAAATAATAAATTTGAAGGTTAAACAACAGCTTGCGTGGTGACTGGGAGAGTGAGCTGCAGGCTTGGGGAAATGGTACTTCTGAGATGGAAAGGTTTTCTTTTCGCGACATTGGGGCCCGGGGGCAAGGGTAGAGGAGCGGGGCAGAACGCCATGACTGGGGTGCGCAGGAGGGCGCGGGGGGGGGGGTCATACCTGAAATAATTTTAGTCAGTTTCTGCCATCACCAAGCAAGTGAAAAGGTAAAGGGTTCCCCTCGCACATCTGTGCTAGTCGTTCCCGACTCTAGGGGGTGATGCTCATCTCCGTTTCAAAGCCGAAGAGCCAGCGCTGTCCGAAGACGTCTCCGTGGTCGTGTGGCCGGCATGACTCAACGCCAAAGGCGCACGGAACGCTGTTCCCTTCCCACCATAGGTGGTCCCTATTTTTCTACTTGAATTTTTTACCTGCTTTCGAACTGCTAGGTTGGCAGAAGCTGGGACAAGTCACGAGAGCTCACCCCCGTTACGCAGCACTAGGGATTCGAACGCTGAACTGCCGACCTTTCGATCGACAAGCTCAGCGTCTTAGCCAGAGGGCCTCCAGAGCCTGGGGAGGCTGTTTTCACCCTCCCAGGGAGGGCTAAAATTTTTGACGTCCATCCAGGGGCTTGGCAACTTTAAGACTTGTGGACTTCAACTCCCAGAATTCCCCAGCTGGCATAATGTCTATCGAAATTCTCAGTCATCCAGTTGATGGTTGTCCCAAAGGTGTTTTGTCCCGCCCCCCCTTAAGAGTCAACTGTACTTTCTTTGTTTTTTCCTTGAGGGCGTTTTGCTTCTCATCCAAGAAGCTTCTTCAGCTCTGACTGAACTGGACTTCAGAACCGAAGAAGATTCTTGGACAAGAAGCGAAACCTCTTCAGGGAAAAAAACAAAGAAGGTCCAGTTGCCTTTTGAAAAAGAGCCCAGCCAGTATAGTCCACAAGTTTTGTCCGCATTGGACAGCTCTGGGGCATAGAGTTTTTATGGCCTCTTCTCTCTAGTTCACTGTGATTCCTGGTTTAAGTATGGCTGTCTAGCAATGATGATGTTACCTAGTTAGGGTCAAGAAAACATGCAAGTTCAGAGAACACCAAGGACCCTCTCAGGTCAACCTTGAGCTAAAAATTCTTCCTTCCTTCCTTCCTTCCTTCCTTCCTTCCTTCCTTCCTTCCTTCCTTCCTTCTTTCCTTCCTTCCTTCCTTTCTTCTTTCTTTCTCCCTTCCTTCCCCCCTCCCTCTTCCTTCCTTCCTTCTTTCTTTCTTTCTTTCTTTCTTTCTTTCTTTCTTTCTTTCTTTCTTTCTTTCTCCCTTCTTTCTCCCTTCTTTCCCCCCTCCCTCTTCCTTCCTTCCTTCCTTCCTTCCTTCCTTCCTTCCTTCCTTCCTTCCTTCCTTCCTTTTGGTACTAGCATTGATGATGTTACCTAGTTAGGTTAATGAAACATCTGCAAGAAAGCAAGCCAGCTCAGAAAGCACCAAGGACCCACTTGTGTCAACCCATGAGCTATCAACATCCTCCTTTAATGGTGGTCTCCCCATCCCACCCACCGACCCTCAGCTGGGATTGTCTGTTTCATTTTGTCGCTTTTTGTTTTTGAGGTCAGAAACTCCAGTTTGAAGCGGCTAGGAAAGACGGAAGGGATGGGAAGGTAGGAGGGTGTGTATACCTGAGCTCTCTCTCTCTCTCTCTCTCTCTCTCTCTCTCTCTCTCTTTCTCTCTTTGCAAATGTTCTTTTTGCATTAACCCGATAAGGAATTTGATGGCTTTATCAGAAATACCAATGCTTTATATAGCCGGGTGAGGCAGCTGCCGTTTTGGGCTCAGCAGCAATCTCTTGATAAATGGCAAAGAAAAGGAAGGAGGGGTGGGGGAAGAGGAACCAAAGAAAGCTGAAACTTTTCCTTCTTTTTTTTTTTTTCCACCAGATTACAGCTTGTACTTTGGGACAACTGATAACAAGGGCTTGTTTGCTCTTCAGCTTTTCCTATTTTTATTCGCAAGGTCCTGGAAGGGAAATTTCCTTAAAAGGTGGGGCGGTAGTCGAAGAGGGAGGATCCGCATTCCCACATTTTTTTTCCATTCGCTTTCTTCTTCTTCCTCTTTTCGCTTTAGCGTGGTCAAAAATGGTTCCTGATCTTGGGTATTTTCACAAAGTAGGCGGCAATCTAAACTCGAGCAGAAATAGACTAGAATAACAGAATGGGAAGGGACCTTGGAGGTCTTCTAGTCCAACCCCCTGCTTAGGCAGGAAACCCTGCGCCACTTCTGACAAATAGTTATCCAACCTCTTCTTAAAAACTTTTGGCTGTAGTATCGATCTAGACAAGTGGCAGGATCTTTGGAAAAGAAACATAAAAATTACCTTAGCTACCACATACAAAGAAAAGGGGCGTGCATAAGAGCACAAAAGTGCCTACCGTTCCTGTCCTAATGTTTCCTTTCATTATATCAAATTAATACAATTATTACATACTTTTGCTCATATATATGCTTATATGATATTTTGTTGATTTATGTTGATGCTTGTGTATACTGTTGTGACAAAATAAAATAAATAAATAAAGTATACAAGATGTTTTAAGGTCAGGGGTCTTCAACCTTGGTCCCTTTAAGACTTGTGGACTTCAACTCCCAAAGTCCCTCAGCCAGCAAAGCAAAGCTGGCTGAGGAACTCTGGGAGTTGAAGTCCACAAGTCTTAACGGGACCGAGGTTGGAGACCCCTGTTATAGGTCTTTTGCTAATTTTGCTAAAATTAGCAAAAATAAGCAAAAAAGATTTGTGTTGGAAGTGCGAGGGAGTGCCAGGGACTTTTTATCACATGTGGTGGGAATGCCCGAAAGCTGCAAAATTTTGGTACCAGATAAGACAATGGTTAGAAGAGATACTAATGCAAAATATAAAAACAAAACCGGAATTCTTTCTACTGGGCATTATAGAGGGCAAATATAACAAGAGCAGAGTTTACTTAATGTTGCACATTCTAACAGCAGCAAGATTAGCTTTTGCACAAAAAGTGGAAAAACAAAGACAGTCCCACAGAAGAAGAAGTGTTAACTAAAATATTAATTTGCCCGGAAATGGACAGGCTGACCTTGGAACTTAAAGATAAGAATGAATCAGAGTATTACGAAATCTGGAACAAATTTTATTATTGGCTGGAAAGGAGGAGAAATGCTGGGATATAGGACCATTGACGAGTAAAATGCTTGGAGGTTTTTATGCTAATTTCTTATGAAAGATAGGATTGAGTTAGATATTTAAATAACCTATATGGATGAAAGAATATACGTATTCGAAATGTGATAATTAGTGTAAATATGTATATAGATAAGGAAGTGTGTCAATTATATGACAAAATTTGATGGAAATGTTTAAACCGGGGATGTCACGCTACGTCCACTGTTTTTAATTTGTATTATAAATAAAAAACATTTTAAAATTAAAAAAAAAATCTTAAAAACTTCCAGTGTTGGGAGCATTCACAACTTATAGAGGCAAGATGTTCCACTGGTTAATTGTTCTAACCATCACGACATTTCTCCTTAGTTCTAAGTTGCTTCTCTCCTTGATTAGTTTCCACCCATTGCTTCTTGTTCTACCCTCAGGTGCTTTGGAGAATAGTTTGACTCCCTCTTCTTTGGGGCAGCCCCTGAGATACTGGAACGCTGCTAACATGTCTCCCCTAGTCCTTCTTTTCATTAAACTAGACATACCCAGTTCCTGCAACCGTTCTTCATATGTTTTAGCCTCCAGTCCCCTAATCCTCTTTGTTGCTCTTCTCTGCACTCTTTCTAGAGTCTCAACATCTTTTTTACATCATGGCGACCAAAACTGAATGCAATATTCCAAGTGTGGCCTTCCCAAGGCATTATAAAGTGGCATTAACACTTCACGTGATCTTGATTCTATCCCTCTGTTTATGCAGCCCTGTGTTGGCTTTTTTGGCAGCTGCTGCACACGGCTGGCTCCTATCTAAATGCTTGTCCACTAGGAGTACCATTCTTGTCCTACCAATGAAAGAGAATATTTAGTTACAAAGAAAGGTTTAAAAAATGTTGGGGAAGCAACTGAAGCAGTGGTGGTTTTCAGAAAATTTTACTACCGGTTTTGTGGGTGTGGCTTTTTAGGCGTGGCTTTTTGCTTGGTGGGCGTGGCTTGGTGGGTGTGGCAGGGGAAAGATACTGTAAAATCCCCATTCCCTCCCCACTCCAGGGGAAGGTTACTGCAAAATCCCCATTTCCTCCCGATCAGCTGGGACTTGGGAGCCTGAGAATAGAAGGGGGAACGGGGCCAGTCAGAATTTTTACTACCGGTTCTCTGAACTACTCAAAATTTCTGCTACTGGTTCATGAGAACTGGTCAGAACCTGCTGAAACCCACCTCTGAACTTAAGGGAAAGCATCTTACTAACATCCATGGGGGGGGCATTAATTCATGGGGTGGGGGGCCAGTTCTGGAGCTCCTTCCCACCCCATTGCCATTGTCCGTTTGGTGGGAGCAGGCTAGGTGGCTCAGTGCCTAAGACGCTGAGCTCTGTCGATCAGAAAGGTCGGCAGTTTGGTGGTTCGAATCCCTAGTACAGGTCTCCTGCGTGAGCAGGGGGTTGGACTAGATGACCACCAGGGTCCCTTCCAACTCTTGTTACTGGAGCCTGGCCCTTCCCTGTTAGGAAGGAATTGCTTTTGGTGGAACATGAACAATTTTCTTTCTTTATTCGTGGGGTGGCTTTTTTTACTTTTTTAATTTATTTTAATATATAAAATTCCAAGAAAAGTAGCATTTTCTCTGGTTCAAAAATACTTTGGAAGGTGAGGCTCCCCGGGGCTGGAATTCGATAGACGGGCCGCCTTCTCCGTTGCTTACAAACATCTTAAAAACAAGAACCTCGTAGGGTGTGGCATCAGGAATTCGGCAGGTATTTTCTTTCGAGCATTCCCACACCCTCTTGTATCACTTTTCCGTCGATTCGTTAAGGATCTTCGGGCGACTTAACCGCGTCCGAAGCGAAGGGGAAAAAATGCTTTTTCGTCCCCTTGCCTTAAACTAGCCCATTATTTTGTCCGTTTTTAATGCAACCGTCGCCGCACCAGAAGTTATAAAACCACAATTTTGCATGCAGCAGGCTAGACTCCAACTGGAGAAACCATCCTTTTCGGGCAGGAGCTTTGCAAGGTGTTAAAAGAGTTGAATATCTGCCAAAGGAATAAACTCTCTTCCGGAAATGAGCTCATGTTTGTCCTGTGAAACCATCGGGTTGCTCTACAGCTTCTGTTTAGTGGATCTAGGTCATATTGTTGTGGGGGGCGTTTGTGTATGCGTTTTTTCCCTATTTGTGGGTGGGTGGCTTGCAGTGGCTGGGTGGAAGGAGAGGAAGTGGGCAAAAGTCCCATGCCCCTCCCTTTTCCTCCCCCCCCCAAGAAATAAAGCCAGGGGTCTCTTCCAAAGCTGATCGCGATGGTTGGGTGTGTGTGTGTGTGATTGTTGGCTTGATGAATTCCCCCCCGGATGTAATGAGCTGGTTTTCGGCTGTTAATATTGCATCTGCTGATGAAGGCTTCGTTAGGATAATGGAACGAAGCTAAAATATAAATGACTCGCTGTCAAAAAAAAAACAGCTTTTGCTTGTGTTCTTTTGACAGTTGTTGGGCTATGATGGAAGCGGTGGGGGGAGGGAAGTGGGGGGCCATGTGTGCTCTTCACGCACCCACATGTTGAATCTGTCCCTTGAGCATACCTGTTCGGCTCGCAGCCAGCATCAGCCCCGAACCCTGGACCACCCACCCTGGACTCAAAAGAAGCCCTGCGTTTCCTTCCGGCAGCCTGACCGGTGCTAAACGAATCAAGCCCACGGAGTGCTTCTCTCTCTCTTTCTCTCTCTCTCTCTCTCTCTCTCTTAAGGGACTTTCTCTAGCCCGCTTGTTTGTTTGTATTTATTTATTTATCTCAGCGCTTTGCCTAAGGCAGCTTCGGTAAAGCCTTAAACGTCAGGTGTGTTTCAGGAATTGAAAATCCGATGTTTCCACAGCATGGCTCCCATAGACACCGCGGTGGGCCTGCTCGTGCAATCGCTCTGTCCCTACGAAGTGGTCCACCCTATCTTGTTTCGATTACCCTGTTCCCCCGAAAAAAAGTGATTTTTCAGGATGCTCGTAATATAAACCCTACCCCCAAAATAAGCCCCAATTAAGATTGTCAGCCAGATGGATGCATTTAGTACTGTATTTTTTTTTTTTTTGCATTTATATCCCGCCCTTCTCCGAAGACTCAGGGCGGCTTACATTGTGTTAAGCAATAGTCTTCATCCATTTGTATACTATATACAAAGTCAACTTATTGCCCCCCAACAATCTGGGTCCTCATTTTACCTACCTTATAAAGGATGGAAGGCTGAGTCAACCTTGGGCCTGGTGGGACTTGAACCTGCAATATTGCAAGCAGTTGCTGTTAATAATAGGCTGCATTAGCCTGTTGCGCCACCAGAGGCCCTGTATTTCCCCCAAAAGAAGACCTAACCAGAATATAAGCCCTAGCGTGATTTTTCAGGATGCTTGTACTATAAGCCCTACCCCCAAAATAAGCCCCAGTTAAGATTGTCAGCCAGATGGGTGCATTTAGTACTGTATTTCCCTGAAAATAAGACCCAACTGGAAAATAAATCTTAGCATGATTTTTCAGGATGCTTGTAATATAAGCCCTACCCCAAAATAAGCCCCAGTTAAGATTGTCAGCCAGATGGATGCATTTAGTACCATATTTTCCCCAAAATAAGACCTAACCAGAAAATAAGTTCTAGCGTGATTTTTCAGGATGCTCGTAATATAAGCCCTACTCCTAAAATAAGCCCCCGTTAAGATCATCAGCCAGATGGATGCATTTAGTACCATATTTCCCCCCAAATAAGACCTAACCAGAAAATAAGCCCTAATGCGTCTTTTGGAGCAAAAAAATAATATAAGACCCGGTCTTATTTTCGGGGAAACACGGTATCTTCGAGTGGTCATTAAATGAACTTAATTTAAGTTCATTTGAGGCAGATCTCTCCCTTCTTCTCAGTCAACCTCCGCAGTTTTGTATTTGTATTTATTAGTTTTTGTCAAACATGTACAAGATAGCAGGTATAGATATAAAGATGGATATGAACGAAATAAATTTTGCAAGGCTGCTTCTACGCGGAGCCCGGGGTTCCTCAAGCGCCTGGTCTCCCTCCCTCCCTCCCTCCCCTGCTTCTTCATTATCTTAATCACAGTTGTGGTAAAGTTTCATGCTTCCTTTTGACCTTTCTTTTTGGGCCCGGTTGTGCTGTTTAACTACAACTGACACTCGTCCCCCGGCGCTATTACCTAGGAAACCCACCACTCAGGCCTTCGCCTTCCCGCTCCCCCTGTCATTCTCGCTTCCTCCCCCCTTGTCTTCTTCTGTTTTATGTGTATTTTTCCCTCCCTTCCCCTCTTTTTTCTTCTTCTTCGTCTTCTTTTTTTTAAAAAAAAAACACATACCCCCTTTAACATGGTTTTCCTAAAAAAGTTTTTTAATCAATCAAATTTGGGGCAGAAAATAGGCTCAGTCACGCCTGGTCTTTGGGTCGTGTGACACTCCCTTGGGGTCTTGACAGCTCCTTAGAAGAGGCTGTCGGGACAGGGAGGCCCAAACAAAATGTTTGGCCGCGAAAGGAATAGTTTCCATGACACTTTTTGGGACCCCCATCCTTCCGTCGGGGTAACCCCGGAGCGGGGGGGGGTGGCAGGGAAAGAAGGACGGGAGGAATGTGGGGGTGGAAAAGTGTGTGCATCGAAGAAGGGGAACAGATCCCAAACAAAAGGAAAGAGAAAGAGATACCAGGGAGAGGTGTCCGACGACGGAGGGGCGAGGAAGCCTTAGATGCATTGACAGCTGCCCCAGCTCCCGAGGACGGGGAGGGGGAAGGCAGAACATGGGGTGGGGGGGAGCGAGCCGGTGGGACGGACAGTAATTTAGTCAGCTTTCCGATCCTTGCATAATCGAGGGAGTCTTTTTATAAAAAGACAAAAAATTTCCATTTTTCATCCTCTTCTCCGAGGCATTTCCTTCAGGAGAGGCGTCGTAAGAGCGAGAGTTTTCCCGGGGCGCTTTGGTAGGCACTCGGGTCTCTGACCCTTTTCATCTCTCCTTTTGCAAGCTTGTTTGGAGGTTCAAGGAAGGGGAACCTCTTATCTCCGCTGATTTTGGGCCTTTCCGCAAACGCCTTTCGGGTTTAGCGAGAGGGGCTTCTTCGGTTTAGGACCTGAGCTGGGTTTGGTGTGGGCTGGGGGGGTGGGACGTACGATCTCCCAAGGGTCTTTTGAGTAGCAGTGGGCCGTTCAGTACGAGTTTGGCAGAACTTTTCTGGGGCAGACATAAGACTTGGACGGGGCTGGAATTTGCATCCCAGGTTCTCCTTGCATCCTCCGCCTCTGCTTTTCTGTTCCTCTGATCCACTCTATCCCTCCTCCGTCCCCTTTCCGCATCCTCTTTTCTCTCTCTCTCTCTCCCTCCCTTCCCCACTTTATAATTACAGATTAGACTTAATTGATTTGTTTAGACAGCCAAAGAGCAACTCCAGCAGGAGGTGATAGGGGAGACGGCCAAATTATTGGCAGAAGCGTTGAACGGGGGATAGGCCGAGGATTCAACCTGGGCCGAGGATTGCCTTTTTCATCCTTTCTGTCTTTTTCCCCTGCCGTGCTTGGCCACTCGGTTTGGCTGCCGTTTCATTCATCCATGTCCTTTGAATGGAGGTTGTTCCTGTTTGGAAGGTCGAGGGCTTTTTTAAAAATTCGATCGTGCCTGTTTGTTGGATCTCGGATGGAAAGGGGTGGTGGGCTCTCAACCAGAGTCCGAGTTACAAAACTAGTTTGCTTCTGCTGGCTTGTGTCCTTTTTGCGCGTCTCTTTTAAGAAAGAAAGAAAGAAAGAAAGAAAGAAAGAAAGAAAGAAAGAAAGAAAGAAAGAAAGAAAGAAAGAAAGAAGTGAAGTTTCTGCTTTGAATATTCATTTGCATGCTGCCTAGAAAAACCGATCCAGCGGACTTGTGCGCAACAGAGGTGTGTGTGTGTTTGCGTTAGTGCGTGGATGGCCTTAATGCCTAATGCCTACCTTCCTTGTATGTCTGGTTTACGTATTTGAGCCTTAGCACAATATTCCAATCTCTCAGGGGTTGCCCCGAAGAAGAGGGAGTCAAGCTATTCTCCAAAGCACCTGAAGGCAGGACAAGAAACAATGGGTGGAAACTAACCAAGGAGAGAAGCAACTTAGAACTAAGGAGAAATTTCCTAGCAGTGAGGACAATTAACCAGTGGAACAGCTTGCCACCAGAAGTTGTGAGTGCTCCAACACTGGAAATTTTTAAGAAGCGGTTGGATAACCATTTGTCTGAAATGCTATAGGGTTTTCTGCCTAAGCAGTGGGTTGGACTAGAAGACCTCCAAGGTCCCTTCCGATTCTGTTATTCTAATTCTATTCTGTTCATATTTCCATAGTTCTTCTGCTCCTCCTTCAATAATAACCAAGCTGGGCCTCGGCGGCTTCACACATCTGAACAAGGAGAGGAAAGAGATATGTTAGCTCTTTTCCCACATCTTCCTCTTTTGCGGTGCCTTGCTTTGATTTTGTGGTCAACTGAGAAGCTGCCCTCCTCCCAAAGTAACCTGGTGGGACCACCCTCTGCAGATCTTGTTCAGGGAGATGAGGAAATCCTTTGGTCGCCTGTACTTTTCTCTCCCCTTCCATGACTCACTCTTCCTTTTCTGGCGTGCGTTGGGCGCAATGGGAGGGGGTTAACTTGGAAGGGATTCCCCCTTTGGCAACAAACCGCCGAACTCTCTATGGCATCCAATTTACTCTTGGTAGGCTGTCCCTTTCTTTGGCACTCGCGGGCTGTATTCGCACACAGCATGCTTAACAAGGAAGATCTAGTAGCGAACAAGGACAAGACGTTTGTTAGCTGTTTACGACTTTGGTAGTTTAGTGGTTCTTTTTTTTTTGCAAATCTAACCCGCTCAATACGGTTTAGCGCAGTAGCTCCCAACACTTGGGGTACCACGGACCGGTTCCACGAGGAGAGTTTTTTTCCGCGGACCGCTGGGGCTTTGCTAGTTTGCGTGGCCCGGTTTCTTGCATGCCATGACCCGGTGCCAATCCATGGACTTGGGGAATTCCTGGCTTGGTGCATCCGCCAGAAAACAGGGTTAATTCAATCATCGGGTTCAGGATAGTATGTAATATTACTATCGAATTCCACAGCGGCTCAAACTTGGAGAAATCTAGCATCTTTCCAAGCCCTGGGGAAGATCCTGCTTCCAAAAATTGCTACCCAAAAAAAAAATTACCTTACAGCAGAGATAAAGCTTTTATCTTATAAAAGATATAAATCTCTTTTTACGGAGGAGGTCGGATTGGGAAAAGGGATCAGGCCGTTGGAGAAAAAGAAAGTGTTGGTTTTCTCCTGTCTGTGCTTTCCAGCATATTGTTGATCGTGTCCATTTTATAGAATTTTTTTTAATAGAATTTTTTATTGGCCAAGTGTGATTGGACACACAAGGAATTTGTCTTGGTGCATCTGCTCTCAGTGTACATAAAAGAAGGTACATCAAAGTACAACACTTACAACACTTCATGATAGTCATAAGGTACAAATTTAACACTTACAATTAAGCAATCAGGAAACAATATCAGTATAAATCATAAGGATACAAGCAACAAAGTTACAGTCATAAGTGGAAGGAGATGGGTGATGGGAACTATGAGAAGATTAATAGTAGTGCAGATTCAGTAAATAGTTTGACAGTGTTGATGGAATTACTTGTTTAGCAGAGTGATGGCCTTCGGGAAAAACTGTTCTTGTGTCTAGTTGTTCTGGTATGCAGTGTGTTCTATAGCGTCGTTTGGAAGGTAGGAGTTGAAATACTTTATGTCCAGGATGTGAGGAGTCTGTAAATATTTTCACAGCCCTCTTTTTGATTTTATAAACGGAAGGCCGGAGCCCTACCTCCTGGATCCTTCCCAGTGGCACTCGAATTGTGGAATCAAAATTAATTTGTTAAGGCTTCTAAGATGCCTTCGTGGTTTGGCTTGCTCTCTTTGATATAAAGTGAGCAGAAAGAAATTTGAAATCCTCTCTTAATATTTATTTTTATTTATTTTTATTTATTTATTTGTCACACAGTATATATAAGCGTAAGCATGAAATACACAGTATGTATAAGCGTAAGCATGAAATAACTATACAATATATAAGCATATACATATAAGTATGAGTATGTAATAACTATATTAATTGGATATAACGAAAGGAAACAATAGGACAGGAACGGTAGGCACGCTTGTGCTCTTATGCACGCCCCTTACAGACCTCTTAGGAATGGGGTGAGGTCAATAGTAGACAGTTTTTGGTTGAAGCTTTGGGGATTTTGGGAAGAGACCACAGAGTCAGGTAAAGTGTTCCAAGCACTGATGATTCTGTTACAGAAGTCGTATTTTCTGCAATCAAGATTGAAGCGGTTCCACATTAAGCTTAAATCTATTGTGTGCTCGTGTATTGTTGCGATTGAAGCTGAAGTAGTCTTCGACAGGAAGGACATTGTAATAGATGATTCTATGAGTTAAACTCAGGTCATGTCGAAGGCGGCGGAGTTCTAAAGTCCCATTTTCCTTTCTGAGTGGCAGCAAAAAGATGGTTAGAGAAGATTCTTTCCCCCCCATTTGTTGCCTGTCTGGAAAAGCGACAACCTGTTGAATGCAGCAAAAATGGACACAACATCCCTAGCCAGTATCTTTTTTTTTTTTTTTAAATCCTAACTAGTTTCCCCGATGCTTTGTTTCTGAGAAGCTGTGCGGAAATAGGTCCCTGAAGGCTAGTTTTAGATTTATTTTAGCTAGTCAGTTGTCAGGAAAATTTCTAACCCGCTGAAAAGGAAAATTGTGGATATTCCCCACTGGAAGGTTTTAAGAAGAGATCGGGCAACCTTGGTCTGAAATGGTATAGGATTCGAACTGGATCCCTCTTGATGTTGGAATGGCTCCTTTCCACAGTGAGCTTCATCCACGAAGACTTCTTGAAAGAAACGGCCATGCAGCCGGCTCCTCCTGCCCAAACAAGTCACCGTGAGGATCCGGAAAGTCAAATACCAACGCTAGGCTGGCTGCCAACCTAGAGAAGGTAGCAACAGACGAACAGAATTGGAAGAGGGTCTTGTCGGTCATCTAGTCCAACCCCTCCCCCCGCCCAAACAGGAGACCCTACACCATTTCTGACAAATGACAGTCCAGTCTCTTCTTGAAAGCTTCCAGTGATGAAGCTCCCACAACTTCTGTTCCATGGGTTGATTGATTGTTCAAACTGTCAGGAAATTTCTCCTTTATTTCTAGATTGAATCTCTCTTTCTTCAGTTTCCATCCATTGTTCCTTGTCCGGCCTTCGGGTGCTTGGTAGAATAGGTTGACCACCACCACCCTCTCTCTTTAACAGATTAACAAGAGTTGGAAGAGACCTTGTAGGTCATCTAGTTCTACCCCCCTCGGAAGCAACAGACTCATTTCTGACCGATGGCAGTCCGGTCTTTTCTTGAAAGCTTCCAGGGATGAAGCTCTCACAACTTCTGAAGGCAACTTCTGCTCCATTGGTGGATTGTCCTCACTGTCGGAAAATTTCTCCTTATTTCTAGGTTGAACCTAATTTTGCGTAGCTTCTTTTCCAAAAACACCACACTACTAACCAGAGCATATAAAACATTTGCTAGACCAATTCTAGAATACAGCTCACCAGTTTGGAACCCACACCACATCTCTGACATCAATACAATTGAACGTGTCCAGAAATATTTTACAAGAAGAGTTCTCCATTCCTCTGAAAACAATAGAATACCCTATCCCACCAGACTTGAAATCCTCGGCTTAGAAAACTTGGAACTCCGTCGCCTTCGACAAGACCTAAGCTTAACTCACAGAATCATCTATTGTAATGTCCTTCCTGTTAAAGACTACTTCAGCTTTAATTGCAATAATACTAGAGCAACTAATAGATTTAAACTTAATGTCAACCGCTTTAATCTAGATTGCAGAAAATATGACTTCTGTAACAGAATCATCAGTGCTTGGAATACTTTACCTGACTCTGTGGTCTCTTCCCATAATCCTAAAAGCTTTAACCAAAAACTTTCTACTATTGACCTCACCCCATTCCTAAGGGGACCATAAGGGGCGTGCATAAGCGCACAAACGTGCCTACCGTTCCTGTCCTATTGTTTTTCTTTTCTTCTTCCTATATATATGCTTATACCTCCTTATATTTACTATATAATCTTTTTGTATGATACCTACATATATTGTTGTGACAAAATAAAATAAATAAATAAATAAAAATAAATAAATGAATCTCTCTTCCATCCATTGTTCCTTGTCTTCGGGTGCTTTGGAAAATAACTCGACCCCTCCCCTCCTCTCTGTGGCAGCCCCTCAAATATTGGAAGACTGCTATCATGTCTCCTCTGGTCCTTCTCTTCACTATGCCCAGTTCCTGCAACCGTTCTTCATATGTTTTAGCCTCCAGTCCCCTAATCATCTTGGTTGCTCTTCTCTGCACTCTTTCTAGAGTCTTGACATCTTTTTTTATAGTGTGGTGACCAAAAAACGGATGCGGTGCTCTAGGTGTGGCCTTACTGTAAGGCTTTATAGAGCGGTATTAGGAACCTCCCTTGATCTTAATAGGTGAGCCTGCTGCTCCTTTAAGATCAAGCCGGTGGGTGAGTCGCATGCCCACCCACCCCCCCAAAAAAATATGAAAAAAAAAATGCCGGTTCTCATTCAGAGCCTCCTCGGCTGCTGTTTCCTCATCCTCGTTCCCCCCTCCCCTCCTTTGGAAACTTTTCCTGCCCAATTGTTATGTGCGATCCGATCTGGAAGTTACTCTCTAAGCTTCTTGTCACATTTTGACTTAATGAAGTGCAACTGAAGTGGGAATTGGGGTTCATCACCGTCAGTTTCTCGCTACTCCCTTGTTGTCGGGAAACCGGGGCGGTTGGGGACCGCAATGCAACGCTGCAAGTCGTTATCATTCCGGTCAGTCTGTTTAACACAAAATTAAACAAAGAACTAATTAGTGCCTCATGAATTAATAAATAACGGAGTTGCTGGGGAAGAAGGAGAAGGGTGTGTTGGGGGGGTGGGGGGGGTGGAAGAAAAGGTTTGGTTTTCTTGGGGTATTGGGGGGAAGGAAGGGGAGAGAGAGAAAAAAGTCAAATTAAGAGATGGGAAAGGGCCGAAGGGACGGACGGAGTCTTCTCTTTGTGCCAGGGAAAAGTTTTTGGGGTCCGTCCGGGTGAAGCCGCTGAGTCAGGGAAGTAGCCCAGCCTCAGGTTGCGTTTCGTGAATCGGGGGGTCACGTTCCTGAGAGGTATGAATATTTATATGGGGAAAAGAGTTTGCTGCCAGTCAAGGCAGCTTCCCAGGACTAGAGGAAGGATACCAAGCAGGCCCCCCCCCTCCCTGCCCTGGTGACGGCAGATTTGCATGCAGCTGCCTTAAGTGACAGCCCCCCCCCAGCTCCTCGTGTGAGTCCAAATTGGCTGTTCATTCTAGGAACCGAGTGCAGAATTGTTCCCCCCCCCCCCCCATCCTGCAAAATGGCAAAATCCTCCTGAAACAGAAGGACTAAGTGGCTAGTCCTTAACGTTACACACAGAGACTTCGGGAAGTTGTCTCTCGTTCCGAAAAGCATGCATAAAACGGCAAGGGGCTAGGTTCCTGACGGTTGCTGAGGTCGGAGGAGGGCGACTTCTGAGAGAAAACGAAATAAAAAAGTTATCACGAACGCAACAACGATCTCTGTGGGAAAAACGGATGTCTAAGTTTTACCGGCGCATTGTTAAATTGGCCTTTTTTTTTTTTAATCCCTTGTTCGGGCGGTATTGTAGTTCCACCGCCTGTCTTAAGTGACCTCCCTCTCTCGTATCGACCTGAGATAGAATCGTTTCTTCTTAAATTTATTCCTTCCCCCCACTTTTCCCATTATTATTTTTTTTGTGATCAGTGGGAAAAAACAAAACAAAAATAGACATCTGGAGCCTGAGCATTAAAAAAATGCATATATAAACCCTGCAAAACATGATGAGAAGGGGAAAACCCATTTGAGCAGTTCCATGATGGCGAACCTATGGCACGCATGCCCGTTGTAGCACGCAGCGCCTTCTCTGATGGCACGGGGGGGGGGCGCATGTGTGCAGAGGGTGGGAGCCATGTGTGCATTGCCTTTTTGGGGTTTGGGCCACGCCCCTGTGCATTCACTCCCATGCGTTGCCTGCTTTGGGCACTCAGTCCAGAAAAGGTTAGCTTAGTTCATGGTGAACTAGTTCGTGAGTAGCTCATCTGTAAAATGGGTACAGTGCGGGCCCTTGGCCTGCCTGGGAGTGACCCAAAGTTGAAGCTTGCTACTTAAAAACATGGATTGTGTTAGGTAAAAGCAGCAAGACTTGGAAGAGCCAGGAAGTTTGGAAGGAGCTATCCTGGGTTATGTTTTGAGTGCGTTTTCAGACAATTAAGGTCTGCCGTAATTTAGAAAGCAGTTTCTCCTTTATGACTCTCATTTGCATATGCAGATCTTTGAACCGGGCTTCCTTTGTTGTTGTTAGTCGCGAAGTTGTGTCCAACCCATTACAACCCCATGGACCACGTTCCTCCAGGCCTTCCTGTCCTCTACTGTCCTCTGGAGTCCATTTAAGCTCATGCTTCAGTGACTCCATCCAGCCACCTCGTTCTCTGCCGTCCCCTCCTTCTTCTTTTGCCCTCCATCGTTCCCAGCGTTCGGCTCTTCTCCAGGGAGTCCTTCCTTCTCATTAGGTGGCCAAAGGATTGGAGTTTCCTCTTCAGGATCTGGCCTTCTAAAGAGCAGCCAGGGTTGATCTCCTCTAGGACTGACCGGTTGGACGGCCTTGCAGTCCAAGGGACTCGCAGGAAGTCTTCTCCAGCACCAGAGTTCAAAGGCCTCCATTCTTTGGCGCTCAGCCTTCCTTACGGTCCAACTTTCACAGCCATCCATTGCAACTGGGAAAACCATCGCCTTGACTAGACGCACTTTTCCCTAATTCATAGAACAGCTTGCCAGGAGCCCCTCCCCTTTACGACCCTCGTTTGCATATGCAGATCTTTGGACCCGGTTTCCTTGGGGAAGAGCATATTGTCTCCTGGGGGCTTGAGTCTACCTAGGTTGCCTGTTTTTAATCCCTGATTAGCACCAAGTCCAGGAAGGAGAATATCCGGATAGCAGCATGTTCTTGGATTTTGGTGGGGGGGATTGGGCAGATGAGGTTCAGGAATCTCCTTTCCTGGGGTTGAAACACGGAGAGCCGGGCCAAAGTTTGGGGGGGGCTGGAAATGCCCCCCCAAGGGTGTGTGTGTGTGTGCCGCTTAGTCTGGTCTGCCCTAGATGCGGAGAGCCGCCGCTGAGCTTCCTTGGTGGCCTCCTTGTCAAAGGAGCTCCGAGGAGAAGAGTCCATCCTTTAAGAGGACATGTCAGGTTCAATTAGTGTTATCTGTCTAAATATGTGCTGGGAACAGAGAATACAAGCCGAGGCTTGGTGGCTTTGATGGAGACATATGCAAGGTCAGCTTGACTCCTGCAATCCCGCAATCTGATTTGGGGGGGATTACACCTTCTAAGTCAATTGGCCGCTGCTACTCCTCTTGCATCATTGATAAGCTGGCGGTGGCCAAAATAATAAAGGGGAGGGGAGAGCGGGCGAGGGTCGGAGGAGTGCATGGCCAGGCGGGGATGCGAGGGTGGGGCGGGGGAGAGACTGAATTTATTTATTTATTTAAATCTGGCACTGAGTGAGGGGTGGAAGTTGTGGGGGGACGACGACCAGCAGGGTAGAAAGAGGCGAGGGCCTGCAGAGAAGCGAGGAAGAAGAGGCACAGAGGAGTATTTGAATCTGAGTTTGTGTTTGGCCCTGAAAATCAAGGGACTTCGGATACAGGGGTGTGTGTGGCTCTGTTCATGCTCAGAGTACCTCTTGCATTGCCTTTTGGAACCCTAAGGAGCGGAAGGCAAAGAACAAGACCCCGGCCCCCCCAAAGAGGACTTTTAACTCCTCTTACCAAAATGAGGAAGGCTGCCAAACTGCAAGCCTCCCCCTCCCCCCACCGCCCCTCCAAGTCTCATTGCCACCGGTCAAACGTCGGGCCTACCTTGCAAGGCGGTTGTAAAGATTCGGTGGGACTCCCGAGCTAACTCCAGCCTAGCTGCGAGTTTCAAGTGGGGAGGCCCTGCCCTGGGGTTACTTTTGGGGATGGACGGACGGATAAGGGGTGGACGGTTGTGGGTTACATCCACAGAGCGGGCCAGCCAAGAAACAGCCGACTCCGTCCCCTCCAGCTATCAGCGGGGGAAAAACCGGAACGCCTGGCCAGCTGTTTTGCAAGCAGCTGGTTCTGCCTTTCCCTCTTCCTCTCTCTCTCTCTCTCTCTCTTTCTCTCTCTCTCTCTCTCCCCCTGTCCAAGACTCCCGTTCGGAAGTCTTACAATATGGTTCTTTTTTTAGGCTCTTTCACAGTTTGGGAACATATGGCTCTAAATAATTCAATTTACTTTGCATGATTCTCTTCTCTCTCTCTCTCTCTCTCTCTCTCTTTTTTGGGGGCGGGTTGGTTTCTTTCTTTCTTTTCTTTTCTTTTTAAGTGCAATTGTGGCAAGATGTGGAGAGGAACTGTTGGAAAAAATAATAAAATAATAATTTGAGCTCATGTGCTGAAGCTTGCTTCCCCGACGCTGTCCCACGCACCCCCAAATCTCTGCAGTCTCAACACAAGGATTTAAAAAAAAAAGAAAGAGAAAAGAATTGCTGGAACTGAGCATTTGCCTCCATGGTCGTTTCTCAATCAGGCTCCATTGGCAAAATACTTTGCTATCATTCTGCATTCAAATCTCAACATCTAAAGGACGTCAGGGATTTTTAAAAAATGAAGATTCTAGTCCCTATGCCCTACGTTGGCGACCAAGAGACACCCCCCCGCCCGCTCCCCCGTGCTACGTCTCTCCTCTGGTTTTGACAAAACTGCGCACAGGGCTAAAATCCTCTCCTAGTCAGGGTCACCGATAATTGAGTGAAGCGACAGCAGGAGATATATGGTGCTGTTTATAATATTTTTATGAATTGCCTTATGTTAAGATTACGAACCTTTCCTTCTTTTGTGAACTGTGTAATTGCCCTCATGGATCTGCTGGATTTTATGTTTATTTTGTTCTGTTTTGCTTTTTAGTATGATTGAAAGGTTTGTTGACCAGATTCTGTTTTCAATAAACAAACAAATTGGATATAATCTTTTGAAACGGGGACTCTCACGCCAGGCAGCGGAGATCTGAGTAAAATTCCCCTCCCTTCAAAGATGCCCTCACTGCAAGGGCCGTTTCGGTGGGAACAAGAGGCTTTGCTTTCCTATAGAAATGTCCCTAAAAAATAGGAAATGAGCCCCCTGCTCTCCATAACAGACGGACAGCCTGAATGCGAGATGACTTTTTGACTAAATAAATAAATAAATAAATAAATAAATAAGTAAGTAAGTAAGTAAGATGTAAGGAAGGGGCAGATAATTGACCCCCTTAAAACATTTGAACTTTTCTGCCCAAGAGTCTACTTTTTACACACGTCCGAAGGCCACAGGGGAGGGAGGTTTGGATTTTCCTGCCACAATTTCGCACGAACATCACATTTATAGCAGGGGTGAAATTCAGCAGGTTCTGACAGGTTCTGGTGAACCGGATGCGGAAATTTTGAATGGTTCAGAGAACTGGCAAAATATCACCTCTGGCTGGCCCCAGGAGTGGGGTGGAAATGGGGATTTTGCAGCATCCTTCCCCCAGGAGTGGGGAGGGAATGGAGATTCTGCAGTATCCTTCCCCCAGGAGTGGGGAGGGAATGGGGATTTTGCAGTATCCTTCCCCTGGAGTGGCATGGGAATGGGGATTTTGCAGTATCCTTCCCCCAGGAGTGGGGAGGGAATGGGGATTTTGCAGTATCCTTCCCCCAGGAGTGGAGAGGGAATGGAGATTTTGCAGTATCCTTCCCCCAGGAGTGGGGAGGGAATGGGGATTTTGCAGTATCCTTCCCCCAGGAGTGGGGAGGGAATGGGGATTTTGCAGTATCCTTCCCCTGGAGTGGCATGGGAATGGGGATTTTGCAGTATCCTTCCCCTGCCACGCCCACCAAGCCACGCCACACCCATATAACTGGTAGTTTTTAAAAAAAAATTATGGGGATGAAATAGGAAGAGTGGGGCAGCCCACTCTGCGTCCATGGGCTGCTGAACCGTCAGCGATGATGGATTCCCTGGAATTGACTGTCTTCCCTTCTTCTTCTCTTTTCCCCCTTTCCCTCTTCTCAGGATGAAGTGACTCCACAGCTTTCATTCAACACAACCAATTTGCGGAATCTTGATTCCAGAATTCTCAAAAGGTGGGAGGACCCACCAGGACCACAAATGGGTATGTCTTCCCGCGCGGGGTTACTTTTTCTTCTTACTTTTGGGTGCGTGCGCGTGTGGTGTGTTCGTAGCATGTGTCTGTGATCAATGTGGTGCTTAGATTCATCCCACGGCCTTCTCTGATGCTTCATACTTTCCCTTTACTTAAAAGAGAGGATATAAAAGGTGCAGGAAGAAGAAAAACCCAGCCACCGGCCAACCCGAGTTTCCTCTGGCAAAGAGAAACTCCAGGCTTGGGCTTTCTCCTGATGCCACACGGCGACTTTCTCTGCTTGGCCCTGTTGCTGTGCCCGAGTGGCAGCCTGCTCTCTCGCGGGGAAGGAAGGGGAAAATACCCGCTCGAGGAATTAATAGTTAAAAATGCTTCCCCGCTTATAAGAAGCTTTGCGCCGGCCGGATTTTCAGATTGCCTTTCAAGAAGCATCCGTTTGAAATCTTAGCGGTCAGCATCTCAAGATTAAGGAGGCCACCTGTGGACAGTTCCATTTAGGAGGGTTCCTCGTGTTACGGCGAGGCTGCCTTTCTTCAAAGCAGGGCTTCCTGGTCTCCGTCCGACTCCACCATTTCGAACCGGACCAAGTGGAGGAGGATAAAAGTCAAGATAAAGTTTCGCCCAGCACATACGTCTGCTAGTCGTTCCCAACTGTAGGGGGCGGTGCTCATCTCCGTTTCAAAGCCGAAGAGCCAGCGCTGTCCGAAGACGTCTCCGTGGTCATGTGGCCGGCGTGACTCAACGCTAAAGGCGCACGGAACGCTGTTCCCTTCCCACCAAAGGTGGTCCCTATTTTTTCTACTTGCATTTTTATGTGCTTTCGAAACTATTAGGTTGGCAGAAGCTGGGACAAGTAACGGGAGCTCACCCCATTATACGCGCTAGGGATTCGAACTGCCGGCCTTTTGATCGACAAGCTCAGCATCTTAGCCGCTGCTCAGGATACAATCCTACGTTTTGGGAAAAAGAGGGAGAGATTGAATCGTGGGTCCCTCCTTTGAATTGCTCAGACAGAAGCGAAGGCTGTAGCGGTTCTCTCGGCTGTGTTACTTTTGAACATTATCTCCCACCCACCCACCCAGGTTCAAGCCAGGCCAAATTTGCAAATGTCTCTTAGATTTGCGGCTGTGTTCGCTGTCGGGAGAACTTTTTTTGCGTTGTTAGAATAAGGGCAATAAATTTTGAAAATTCCCCTCGTCCCATCTTCAGCTGTCTGTGCAGCTATCTCCCGGAGGTTCGGCCAAGGACATGGGGTGCCCACTCCCCACCTGTCCCCCTCCTCTCTTCAGCCAGGTGTCAAGAGAGGGAGTGAGCAGGGCCTCTATCTCCAAGCCCGGTTGGTGTCAAGAGGTGACCGATAGAAGGCCAATGTTATGTAAATATTTCTGTTGCAACACAGCAAGAATGGCCAGGGGCTTGCTCATCCATCCATCATTGACATGGGCTCTCTGGAGGCGGGGGGGGGGGCTGAAGTGAGGAGGGGGAGAAGGAGGCAGACAGAGGCAGCATGTGCCCCATTCATAAACTGTTTGTTTTCCTTTTATCCTCATTGGTTTCAAGGAGACCCGCTGGGCTCCAGACTCCGGGCTTTTGTCCTCCCAAGCGCCCCACCCTCCTACTTGGCCCTTCGCTTCGCACACATCTCCCTCTCCCCCTCCCCGGCCCTACTGAAATAGCTCTACTTTTTTTTTTTTTGGCCTTTCGGTTTCTTTTCTCTTGACTTCAAAGGCTGCCCTCTTATTGTCTGGGGATTGCCAGGCAGTGGCCCTGAAATGCGATCACAGCCAGGCATGATGTAGGTCACCCTCCGAGCACCCTGCCTTGAGCGCTCAAAGGAACGGGCGGATGCTTCCTTTTGCGGGCTTCACCACCGTGGTTACAGCTCTTTCCTTCTGGTCCCCCCCCCTCTCTCTCTCTTGTCTTCACGATCCCTCACGGCTTCATCGGAGACTCCACTCTGCCCCCCCCCGCCCCCCACTCCTCAAATCTATTTTACTCTTCCCTCCCAGATCTCTGTGGCCTTTGGCTGGTCTGTTTCAAGACATGGGCCTTCTTGCTACCATGCAATGGGACAACTCGCCATGGCCAACATTCTGCGGCCAACTCTCTGCAACCAACCGCCATGGCCAACTCTTTGTGGCCAACTCGCTACGGCTAACTCACCATGGCCAACTCATCATGGCCAACACTCTGCGGCCAATTCTCTGCAACCAACTGGCCATGGCTGACATATTGCGGCCAACTCTCTGCAACCAACTCGCCAACTCTCTCTGTGGCCAACTTTCTGCGGCCAACTCACCATGGCCAACTCACCGTGGCCAACTCACCGTGGCCAACTCACCAAGGCCAACTCACCAAGGCCAACTCACCAAGGCCAACTCACCATGGCCAACTCACCATGGCCAACTCACCAAGACCAATTCACTAAGGCCAACTCATCATGGCCAACTAAGCAAAGCCAACTCACCAAGGCTAACTCACCATGGCCAACTCAATGTGGGACAACTTGCCACAGGGCAATTTAACCGTTCAATTTAATGATTTAAATTTTTTAAAAAAATTTGTTTTGTCATTCCCATTTCATTTTGCCCCTCTTTTTTGCATCCTTTCTTTAATGCTTCTATTCCACCGTTTCTTGATATTAGTGTACCTCTTTGTCCGTGGCTAGTTGGCCACGGTGAATTGTCATAGACCCCTTGTGCTTCTTGAAGGACTGGAGGAAATATCTGGGGAACCCCCTAGGAAATATCTCAGAGGGTTTCCCCTGCTTATTTAGACTTAGAAGGATCCACTCGGGTTAAGTTTCCCTATTCCCCACTCTAGCTCTTGGCCTCCAAGGGCCAGGATTCTCGCCTTCGATGCCTCTGAGAGAGCTGTTGGGCACGCAGCATCCCTGGTCTTGAAATACTGGCATAGGCCAAGGGTGGAAGCCCTTGCCTGGCTCAGCATTTGGCTGGCAAGTCCCTTTCGGCCTCACGGGTTGAGCCCTGGCATTGCAGCCAAGTTGAAGATGCATAGGCTTTAACTCCCAGAATTCCCCATGCTGCTGGTTTGGGGAATTCTTCCGATGAAAAACACTGCTTTATGTCCAACGTTTTCTGGAGGACGAAACTCTTTTATTCTATGCAAAGAATGGCCTCCAAAACTTTGGAGAGAGGATGGAGAGCAAATGACCTGATAGCCCCCCCCAGCTGACCTTTCATCTTATTTATATCTCTTTGAATGTTGGGCAGCCTCCCTCATCCCTCTCTCAGGCCTTGTTTCCCCCCCCCTTTTTTTTAAAAAAAAGTGTTGTCCAAAATAATACCATCTCTTCGACTACTTTCTTGCCCAATTAATAACAGACTGGGGTTTGCCCCGTCTGATGTGTAGAGAAAAATTGGGGGTGGGTGGGTGTTTATATTCTTATCTCCCCTCCCCGTCTTCTTCCGAGGCCTCTTCAGCCTTTGTCTCTCTTTTTCATCTACTCCGAAGCCTCCCTTTACTTCCTTGTCACCCTAATTGATTGCATTAACCTTTCAACGTATTGGATTTCCCAGGCCTCGTGTGGAGAGAACAGTGCAATATGCTTATAATCTGGGCCGGAATGGACAGGGAGCAGTCAACAAGCCTTCTTCACCAACAGGAACCCTGACAAATTGGCTTTTAGAAAAGACGAGCACTCGGTGGAGAGGGAGGGAGGAAGGAATCTCTGAGCTAAGATGGAGCAGGCAATGCATCAGCCATTAAAGACGGGGGGGGGGGAGAAAGAGAGAGGGAGAGAGAGGAAGGGAGAGAGGGGGGAAGGGAGAGGGAGGGAGCGGAATAGGAGAGAGGGAGAGGGAGAAAGAGAGGAAGGGAGATGGAGGGAGAGGAGAGAGGGGGTGAGAGAAGGAGAGAGGGGAAGAGAGGAGAGAGAGGAAAGAAGAGAGAGAGAGAGAGATGGAGAGAGGAAGGAGATGGAGGTAGAGGAAGAGAGGAGAAGATAGAGAGGAGGAGGAGGAGAGGAGAGAGGGAGAGAGGAGGAGGAGAGAAGGAGAGAGGAAGGAGATGGAGGAGAGGAGAGGGGTGAGAGAAGGAGGGGAAGAGAGGAGAGAGAGAGGAAAGAAGAGAGAGAGAGAGATGGAGAGAGGAAGGAGATGGAGGTAGAGGAAGAGAGAGGAGAAGATAGAGAGGGAGGAGGAGGAGAGAGAGAGGAGAGAGAGGAGGAGGGAGAGAAGGAGAGGAAGGAGATGGAGGGAGAGGAGAGGGGTGAGAGAAGGAGAGAGGGAAGAGAGGAGAGAGGAGAGAGAGGAAAGAAGAGAGAGAGAGATGGAGAGAGGAAGGGAGATGGAGGTAGAGGAAGAGAGAGGGAGAAGATAGAGAGGGAGGGAGGAGGAGAGGAGGGAGGGGGAGAGAGAGAGAGGGAGGGAGAGAAGGAGAGAGGAAGGGAGATGGAAAGAGTGGGAGAGGAGAGAGGGAGAGAGGAAGAGGGAGATAGAGAGGGAGATATGGTGGGAGGGGGAGAGAGAGGAAGGAAGAGGGGGAGAGAGAGAGGAAGGGAGAGAGAGAGAGAGAAGGAGAGAGGAAGGGAGAAGAAAGAGAAAGTGGGAGAGAGAGGGAGGGGAAGAGAGAGGGAGGGAGGGAGGGAGGATACAAACTACAGTAAACAGACTTGTAAATATAGACCAGTCTGAATTTATTTACGAGAGCCAGGACAGCAGAGTAGCATTTTCTGTAGGGATTCTGACATATTTATAAAACTTCAGCAAATGTCTTCCGTCTTCATTCTTTCCACCCCGAATTGAAAGTGGCAGCGTAAGAGAGTGGCTGTAGAGGGTTTGGATTAGGACTGAAGAGAACGGGGGTGGGTGGGTGGGGTGGGGGGCCGTCTTCAGATCCCCCCTTGCCCAGTGACTCTTCCCTGATTGATCTTCAGCTGATCTTGACCTTAAAAAAGAAAAGAAAAAGAAAAAGAAAGGCTTAAAGAAACTCAAATAGAGTGCCCTTCAGTCTGGGGAAAAGTGTGTAAAATAAAAACACAAGGCAAACTCGTGTCATAACATGGATCCAATGAAAGGCTTGACCCAGGGAAAAAAAAATCAAGGGCCACCATTGGATGGGTTTTGATTTGCCCGTATCAAGAAACAAAAGAAAGAGAGAGAGAGAAGAAAGGAAGGAAGGAAGGAAGGAAGAGGGAGAGAGAGAGAGAGAGAGAGGAGAGAGAGGAAGGGAGAGAGGGGAAGGGAGAGGGAGGGAGCGGAATAGGAGAGAGGAGAGGGAGAGAGAGGAAGGAGATGGAGGGAGAGGAGAGAGGGGTGAGAGAAGGAGAGAGGAAGAGAGGAGAGAGAGAGAGGAAAGAAGAGAGAGAGAGATGGAGAGAGGAAGGAGATGGAGGTAGAGGAAGAGAGGAGAAGATAGAGAGGAGGAGGAGGAGAGAGGAGAGAGGGGAGAGAGAGGAGAGAGGAGAGAAAGAGAGGAAGGGAGATGGAGGGAGAGGAGAGAGAGGGGTGAGAGAAGGAGAGGGAAGAGAGGAGAGGAGAGAGAGGAAAGAAGAGAGAGAGATGGAGAGAGGAAGGGAGATGGAGGTAGAGGAAGAGAGAGGAGAAGATAGAGAGGGAGGAGGAGGAGGAGAGAGGGAGAGAGGGAGGAGGAGGAGAGAAGGAGAGAGGAAGGAGATGGAGGGAGAGAGAGGGGTGAGAGAAGGAGAGAGGAGAGAGAGAGAGGAGAGAGAGAGAGAGGAAAGAAGAGAGAGATGGAGAGAGGAAGGAGATGGAGGGAGAGAGAGGAGAAGAGAGAGGAGGAGGAGGAGGAGGAGGAGGAGAGAGAGGAGGAGAGAAGGAGAGAGGAAGGGAGATGGAAAGAGTGGGAGAGGAGAGAGGGAGAGAGGAAGAGGGAGATAGAGAGGGAGATATGGTGGGAGGGGGAGAGAGAGGAAGGAAGAGGGGGAGAGAGAGAGGAGAGAGAGAGAGAAGGAGAGGAAGGAGAAGAAAGAGAAAGTGGGAGAGAGAGGGAGGGAAGAGAGAGGAGGAGGAGGAGGATACAAACTACAGTAAACAGACTTGTAAATATAGACCAGTCTGAATTTATTTACGAGCCAGGACAGCAGAGTAGCATTTTCTGTAGGGATTCTGACATATTTATAAAACTTCAGCAAATGTCTTCCGTCTTCATTCTTTCCACCCCGAATTGAAAGTGGCAGCGTAAGAGAGTGGCTGTAGAGGGTTTGGATTAGGACTGAAGAGAACGGGGGTGGGTGGGTGGGGTGGGGGGCCGTCTTCAGATCCCCCCTTGCCCAGTGACTCTTCCCTGATTGATCTTCAGCTGATCTTGACCTTAAAAAAGAAAAGAAAAAGAAAAAGAAAGGCTTAAAGAAACTCAAATAGAGTGCCCTTCAGTCTGGGGAAAAGTGTGTAAAATAAAAACACAAGGCAAACTCGTGTCATAACATGGATCCAATGAAAGGCTTGACCCAGGGAAAAAAAAATCAAGGGCCACCATTGGATGGGTTTTGATTTGCCCGTATCAAGAAACAAAAGAAAGAGAGAGAGAGAAGAAAGGAAGGAAGGAAGGAAGGAAGAGGGAGAGAGAGAGAGAGAGAGAAAGAGAGAGAAAACTTCTAAAACAAGGCATGGGGAAGGAGACGGGCGCTGCTGATGGAGCACGGCAGTCAAAAGAAGATGGCCGTATATTTTTACACACAGGAGCAGGCAGGCACCGGGTGGCCTTAAGTTAATTGATTGCTTTGCAACAGGCAGCCGGGATAACTGTGTTGTTCTGTCACCGTGGCAACAACCCCCCAATTGTCAGCCGGTTTAGATGGAGCGAAGTAAAACATTGTCTCGTTTGCAGGGATCTTGGCCGTTTTTTGGGGTTTTTTTCCCCTTTCGAGGGGCACAGGATTCATGGATCCATCTCCCCCCTCCCACCTTCCCCCCACCCCAATAATATGTATATGGTAGAAGCCGGAAAAATTTTTTGGGGATGAAATATTCAAGCACGTTTTCCTTTGGAAAAGTGTGTGTGTGTGTGTGGTTTTTTTTGCGTGTTGCGTAAGAAGGAAACGGCTCTGCTTATGAAAGGAAAGGAAAAAACAAACAAACCCAAAGACTTGGTGTCTGTGTTTTTTCGTTTATTTCGTTCAAGGGTGGAGAAATAAACCCATAACTAATACAAAGGCGGTGTTATTCTAATAAAGAATATTTATTTCTTCCTTGGCTAAGCTTCAATGTAGAAGCCAGACGAGAAGCCCAAGTTGAAGAGCCAACGAAAGAGGAATTTCTCTGCTCTGCTGCTGCTGTTGCTGCTGTTGTTGTTGTGTTGTTTTCACGCAGGCTGTGGTGTGAAAATGTTCTTCCATTGGGCAGGTGACTGAGGTGTTCAACAGGTGCTGCTTCTCCCAAGCGCTGAGATGGAGCAGGCAGGCCTCTGCGAATCGCCTTGTACACTCCATCGGTTTATCTGCCCTGTTTTTCAAGCAAAAACGCCCATTAATACCAACTGACAGGTTGAAATAAAACATTATAGACAAAGATCAAATGTACAAGGGAAAAAAAAAACAGAAAATCAATTCCGCAATACCTGCATTCTATTAATTTCCCTTTAAATCATAGCATTTTAAAAAAAAACCAGGGCAGCTCAAATATCTCTTTATAATAATACCACTTTATAATGCCTTGATAAGGCCACACTTGGAATATTGCATTCAGTTTTGGTCACCACGATGTAAAAAAGATGTTGAGACTCTAGAAAGAGTGCAGAGAAGAGCAACAAAGATGATTAGGGGACTGGAGGCTAAAACATACGAAGAACAGCTGCAGGAACTGGGTATGTCCAGTTTAATGAAAAGAAGGACTAGGGGAGACATGATAGCAGTCTTCCAATATCTCAGGGGCTGCCACAAAGAAGAAGGAGTCAAGCTATTCTCCAAAGCACCTGAGGGCAGAAAAAGAAGCAATGGGTGGAAACTAATCAAGGAGAGAAGTAACTTAGAACTAAGGAGAAATTTCCTGACAGTGAGAACTATTAATCCATGGAACAACTTGCCTCCAGAAGTTGTGAATGCTCCAACACTGGAAGTTTTTAAGAAAATGTTGCATAACCATTTATCTGAAATGGTGTAGGGTTTCCTGCCTGGGCAGGGAGTTGGACTAGAAGATCTCCAAGGTCCCTTTCTACTCTGTTGTTGTTGTTGTTGTTGTTGTTGTTGTTGTTGTTGTTGTTGTTGTTGTTGTTGTTATCTCATGAAGTCTGTCTTGTAATCTACGGGTAACTCCTGAAAACTGTTTCAACAGTTCGTGAACGCGTCTGTCTGTGCCACGAGTCTGGTTGTTATTACTGCCGTTCCATAAGTGTGCTCGCTGTGGTGGCTGCTCCTCCTGATAGTAATGATAATAATAATAATAATTAGTATTTATAGGCAGGGCTTTCAGTCATCCGAAGTCCATTACCAAATGGCTGGGTTGTCATTCTTACAACAACCCTGCCGATTGACTCACTGTAATTAACTCCGCATTGCCAGATGAGTTGATGGAGACAGAGGGCGAGCGAGCGAGTGAGTGAGTGACTTTGCTTTAAGGTTCAAAAGCCCGGAACTTCCTCATTGGTTACGGAGTCCTTGTAGCCACTCTCCAAGTCAGAAGCCACTGAGTGAAGCTTTTGAGTGGAGCTTTCTCTTTTGAAAGAAGCCGTTAATTGTTTACTTTGGTCGTGAGTAGTAACTCAACTCACAGGCTTACCTGTTGGCAGATGTAGGCCTACCCATTAAAACACCATTAAGAAGCCCGGCGGGTGAGAGTTGGCTCACCAAGGTGAGAGAGTTGAGTTGTTGGGGGGGGGAAATAGCAGGTCCCACGTGCAGAGGCTCCTTTTGATCACTCCGGCAAGCCAAATCAGGAACCAGAGAGAGAGACTGTGTGTTAACCCTGTCTTAGCATGTGGGAATGCAGCCAGACAGCAGTCCGGGTTGAGCCAGGAGGTTCGGGTCATTTTCTTTGCTTTCACTTTCCTGCCCTCTTTTCCCGGTTGGGGACTTCAGCTTCCAGAATTTAAGGGCGATTCCCCCCACCCGCCTTTTCAGTATTCTTACTACAACGGAATAGAAGTGACTTTCATGAGGTGGAGACTTAGTTTTGCTATGAGAGAGTTTCAGTGTTAATCTGCTGGATCAAAATCTCTCTCTCTCCCTCTCTCTGTCTCTCTCTTTCTCTCTCTTTTTGTCTCTCTGTATCTCTCTCTATCTCTATCTCTCTCTGTCTTTCTCTCTCTTTCTGTCTCTCTGTATCTCTCTCTGTCGCTCTCTCTCTTTCTGTCTCTCTGTCTCTCTCTCTGTCTCTCTGTCTCTCTCTCTCTCTGTTTCTCTCTGTCTCTCTCTCTCTGTATTCTGGGACGAAGCACGAAGCTGAAGCCTGAAGATGACGAATGAGACTTCGTCGAAACGTCGCCAAGACACTTCCAATTTTACACAGGAGAAAACCCGAACAACCAAAGACCCGTGAAAACCTCAGAAAACATATATATATATATATATATATTTGTTTTCTGATGTATATCTGTATCTCTCTCTGTGTGTGTCTCTCTCTGTCTCTCTCTGTATCTCTGTATCTCTCTCTCTCTCTGTATCTCTCTCTCTGTGTCTCTCCCTTATCTCTCTCTCTCTGTGTGTCTCTCTCTGTATCTCTCTCTCTCTGTGTCTCTCTCTGTATCTCTCTATCTTTCTCTGTCTCTTTCTCTCTCTGCATCTTTCTCTCTGTGTCTCTCTTTCTCTCTCTCTCTCTTTCCTCCCTCTTAACAACTGATGATGTTACCTGGTTTGGGTAATGAAACATCTGCAAGAAAACAAGCAAGCTCAAGAGAGACCCAAGGAACCCAGATGTCAACCCTGAGCTACAAATTTCTTTCTTTCTTTCTTTCTTTCTTTCTTTCTTTCTTTCTTTCTTTCTTTCTTTCTTTCTTTCTTTCTTTCCTTCCTTCCTTCCTTCCTTCCTTCCTTCCTTCCTTCCTTCCTTCCTTCCTTCCCCCTACCTCTCTCTCTCTCTCTCTCTCTCTCACTCTCTCACTCTCCCCTCCCCTTGTGTGAAAAAGAACCAAGTCTTTGACTGGCAGAGCCGGCTGCTAGAAGCGAGATGGTTATTGGTGTCAGAAACAGCTAAATAACCCTCTAACTGGTATGAAGGTGAATTCATGGTCTGGTGAGCAGTGAAAATATGAGACAGGCAGCACGGAGCAGGAAATAGCATCGCAGAAAGCTCTAGAGAATGCGTGAATACCCAAAAGCAGGACATCGGGCCAGGGGTTGGTGTAGGGGTGATGTGTAGTTTGATTCCTTGGCGTAAAGTTTAGGATTCTGGACAGCCTGGGGTTCTAGGTTGTATTTTTGGGAGGGGGGGGAGAGGAAACAGTAAGACCCCAATTACCTAGATTCTGGAGTATAACTACAGGAGTGAAATCTACTTACCTTCCCTACTGGTTCGGAAGTGTGCGTGTGCGTGCAATTTTGGACCCTCTGTGCATGCACAAAGCCTTCTGCACATGTGCAGAAGGTAAAAAACAGGTGACTTCCTGGTTAAAACCAGGAAGTAACGACGTACGGGCGGGTGGGTGGAGCCTTGCACTGCAATCACTACCAGTTCTCCGAACCACCTGCCACTACTGGTTCTCCAAACCACCTGCCGCTACCGGTTCTCCAAACCACCTGCCGCTACCGGTTCTCCAAACCACCCGCTGCTACCGGTTCTCCAAAGCATCCGCTGCTACCAGTTTGCCTGAACCGGTAGCATTTCACCCCTGATGGGCTCCTTTCCTTCCTGCTCTTTCCTTTCCCTACGTCATCCTTTTCGCCCAGCTGTTTTCAGGAATATAAAATCCTGGAAATAAACAAAGCCCGAGTGTTTGCAGATACAACTCCTACACAGATAAAATCTTCTTGCAAGGAATAAACGAAGACAAAAGGAAAAAAGGATGGGCTCCTAGAGAAGGGTTGGCAACACCCTGGCGTACGAAGTGGAGCCATTAAGGCTTATCTTTGCTGCGAACAAGCTGATTGTGCGGCTGCTTGGAGCAAACTAAAATTCTTGGGCAGCAGCACATTGTACCAAGCCTCGAATGCTTTAGGTCTGAAGGAGAACCACGCAAGGCTGGCTTGGCCTGTAGAACCATGACGGCGAACCTGTGACACGCGTGCCAGAGGCGGCACGCAGAGCCCTCTCTGATGACACGCGAGCCGTTGCCCCAGTTCAGCTATGCTGCGTGTACGTGCTCCTTCCACCAGCCAGCTGGTCTTTGGGACTCTGCTGTGCATGCGCAGGGCCACACATGCATTGCGTTTGGGGGATTCGTTTGCGCCCGCATGCACATTCTCGCACACATGCATTTTAGGCGCTTGGTCTGGAAAAAGGTTAACCATCACTGCTGTAGAATAACACACACACACACCAAAGTCCATATTGGCCCAAAACCTGCCATAAAACAAAACCCCAAGAGTGGGTTGCTGCTCTCTGCTGCCTGAAAGCACGGAAGGAGTTTAGTCTTGGCTGGTCTAGGACTTCGCGTTTCGTTTTTCCTTGGTGTGCTATCACTTACTAACATTTATTTATTGCTATTGTTTACATTGTGGGTGGGTTGGTGTTTTTTGGGGGGGTTTTTTTGGTCTCCGTTTTATATTTTTAATATATTAACCAGGTGGAACCACTTCATGGCTCGGGTGGTGGCACACAAATTCATCAAACAGATAAAACGAGCTGGGTGCGCTGAATTTCCTGGCTCCTGAGCAGCTTCCAGTTAAGGAGAAATATATATATATATATTCATTGGGAGGAACTCGGAAAGAACATGGGAGATGGGGAGAGGTTAGACCTGATCCAGATGCTGGGTTTCCGAAATAGACACCTTCCAGTTCTGAGCCCAGAATAAATGATCTCCAATATAAGTCTTATCTAATAGGATGGGAATTGTCTTCTAAGGAGGCTTAGAGAGAGGGAGTCTTGTTTTAATTCTTCTTTACTGGCCATCGTTTCACTGAAAATGGGGTTTCCTTCAGGCTGCCACCTAATGCCCCCTTGGCATGGGTGGCCATACCAGGTGGGGCTGGGAGGGCTGCAGGATTGCTCCATCTGTCTCGTCAGCTTTGTATGCAAGGAAGTAGAAGTAGTTGCCCATAGTAGGTCAAGAAAGGCTGATGCATATTTTGCTGGGTGTCTGGCCCACGGGGGCCCTCCCTGGAAACAGCAAAGCACCAACCCATGGTGCCTCTGCCAGCAAAAATGGAGCTCGGGCCACCACAGGCCCCCCGAACACGAGTGACGTTGAGCTGGCCCACTCCCACCCAGCCCCCCGAGGTCAAACACAACCCTGATGCGGCCCTCAATGAAATCGAGTTTGACACCCCTGATCTATGGGGACTCCTATCCCCCTAGCTCAGGGGTCAGCAACGTCCGGCTCTGGAACCGCTCCAGCACACGATTTATTGAGTCTTTCAACCCCGCCGGTAGGCCAACCATGGATAAATCCAAGGAAAGAAAAGTTTCAGAAGGAAACCGAATGTTTAATTCAACTACAGATGCTCGTTTTGTGAGCAGTCAAGAAATAAGTCAGGCACGGGAAGGGTTTTGTGGCTGCCGGTGTTTTCTTTTCTGTGGGGAACGGGTCCCAATGGCTCTTTTGTGTGTTTAAGGTTGCAGATCCCCTGCCCTAGCTGTCCCCTCTACGTATGAGAACGTTATTCAAAATACCTGGAGGATGCATTCCTCAAGTCCATCCACATGGGTTTTGCAGGAGGACTCTTTATTTGTGACAGTGAACTTAAGACGGCCATATCCAGCCTGGTATCTCCTGCATGAGTCAACCAGCAGCTCCCAGGGTTCACTGAAGGAGGCCAAGAGGTTGTGGTAGGCCATCCCAGTGTTTGTATAACATTTTAGGACAAGGTAACAGGGCACCAGGGACGTGGTGGCTCAGGGGCTAAGATGCTGAGCTTGTCGATTGAAAGGTTCGGCAATTCAGCGGTTCGAATCCCTAGTGCCGCGTAGCAGGGTGAGCTCCCGTGACTTGTCCCAGCTTATGCCAACCTAGCAGTTCGAAAGCACGTAAAAAATGCAAGTAGGAAAAATAGGGACCACCTTTGGTGGGAAGGGAACAGCGTTCTGTGCGCCTTTGGCATTGAGTCATGCCGGCCACATGACCACAGAGACGTCTTCGGACAGCGCTGGCTCTTCGGCTTTGAAACGGCGATGAGCACCTCCCCCTAGAGTCAAGAACGAATTGCACCTATGTGCGAGGGGAACCTTTACCTTTTTAACAGGGGACCAACCAGAGGCAGCAACTGTCTTCTCTTCATCATTTGGAAGTTGTTTTTAAAATTTATTTATCCTTATTATTCCCCCTCCTTTTCTTTGACATTCAGAAGGAGGAGGAGGAGGAGGAGGGAAGGAGGATTGAGGGGAAAAAAAGAAAGAAAGAAAAGGATTTAGTAACAACTCCACGCATTGCAAAACTTTTTATCCTTTGAATAATGTGTCACAGAGACTGATGGGCGATAAAGGGGGAGACGGAGCCCTGCCAAGAATCCGGCTCAGCCAGTTTCCCTTATTTATTAAAGAAGGAGGGGGAAAAAAAAAGCTTAGATAATTAACTTTTTTGTTTTGTTTCGCGGGCAACTCCCCAGACTGGCAACTTCAGGGCGCCTGGCAAATGGAGCTTTATATCAGCTCTGCCAGAATGGCATAAAACAAACCAGATCTGTGCCGAAACCAACGCTAGTCGAGATTTCTCAGTTTCAGGAATTCGGGGAATATCATCCAGGTTTTTGGGAACTGTCTCCTTCCGCGAGAAAACTCTCGCTTTCTATCCCTGTCGTCACCAGCCCCGGTACAATCAGACTACCAAACATTAAAACAGCTAAGAACAAGTCGTCCTCAACTTACGACCACAAATTGAGTCCCAAATTTAGGTTGATAAGTGAGACATTTGTTAAGTGAGCTTTGCCCGTTTTATGGTTTTCCTTGCCACTTTTGTTACCGTGTTTCCCCGCAAATAAGACCCTGTCTTATATTTTTTTAAAACCCCGAAATAAGTGCTTGGCCTTATTTTCGGGGAGGTCTTATTATTTTGGGGCGCGTGGAGCGAGACGGGGATCCTCTTGCCATCATACCTGATTTCCAGCTCTATCTCTCTAACCCTAATCAAAGGGAATGGCCGGGACCGGCTGTACATGCGTTTAAATATTTTCAGGGGAGGGCTTATTTTCGGGGGAGGGCTTAATTTCGGGGAAATATGGTAGTTAGTTTACTTTATTGTCATTTCCACCTCGTAAAAACAAAATCAAATGTCATCTTCAGTGTACATTATAACTATATAACTTTATAGCTATAAAAATAAAACACAAACACACATCCGTCACATTCTATACAATGGAATTGAAAACCCCTGATATTGCATTAATATTGCACTATACCGTAGTAAGGGGATGCGGTAGCTCAAGGGGCTAGGATGCTGAGCTTGTCGATTGAAAGTTCAGCAGTTCAGCGGTTCGAATCCCTGGTGCTGCTGTGTAACGGGGTGAGCTCCTGTTACTTGTCCCAGCTTCTGCCAACCTAGCAGTTCGAAAGCCCATAAAAAATGCAAGTAGAAAAATAGGGACCATCTCTGGTGGGAAGGTAACAGCGCTCTGTGCGCCTTTGGCATTGAGTCATGCCGGCCACATGACCATGGAGACGTCTTCGGACAGTGCTGGCTCTTCAGCTTTGAAACGGAGATGAGCACCGCCCCCTAGAGTCGGGAACGACTAGCATGTATGTGCGAGGGGAGCCTTTACTTTACTTTATACCATAGAATTCAATATAGTTACTGCTATGGGAGAGAAGCTGTTTTTCAGCCTATTTGTCCTTGTTTTTCATTATCCTGTACCGTCTGCCAGATGGTAATAGTTAAAAAAAAAAAGGGGCGCCCAGAGTGAGATGGATCTTTAAGAATGTTTTGAACTAAGCGAATCATTACAGTTCTTAAATCAGTAGCACGGTTGTTAAGTGAATCTGGTTTCCACCCCCACCCCACCATGGACTTGGCATGTCAGAAGGTCGCAAAAGGGGAATCGCATGAGTCTTGAGACACCGTCATAAATTTGAGTCGGTTCTGAATGTAAATCACGTGACCCCGGGGATACTGCCACAGTCATCTGTGTGAAAAATGGACTCAAGTGCCTTTTTTTAGCGCCGTCGTAACTTTGAACAGTCACTAAATGAACTATTGTCAGTCGAGGATTACTTCTACCTCTAACAGGGGTTATTCAGGAGAGGGCTTCCTTTGTCGCTTCTTTGTTTTTTGTCCCTAGAGTAGGTTTTCCTGGTAGGCGATCATAGGGGCTCTTAATATAGCCCAGTGATGGCGAAACTTTTCGACATCATGTGGAAACGTCATGAAACGCCAGAAAAGCTGAATTTCCGATTCTAGCACGCATGCTTGCCCGACGGATCAGCTGGCTGGCGTGAAATGTGAATGCTGGTTTTCGGCACTGCCGCGCGTGTGAAGGGATCGCGCTCTGGAAAAGCCAAACTTCTGGGTTTTGGCGCGCATGCACGCCCGACAATCAGCTCACCGGTGCGTATGCGCACACCAGTTTTTGGCACTGCCCCATGCACGAAGGATAGCTGAGCATCGCATGTGCGCCAGAAACCCAGAAGACAAACAGGCGAGGCTGCACGTGCCGGGTGACAATGGCTTCACAGTGCCACTTTGGGCACGAGTACCATAAGTTCGCCATCATGGATATAGCCTGAGCTTTCCTGATAGGAAGCATTCTTGGAAGCGCCCAAGAAGAGAGCTATTAGGGAAAGGGGAGAAAAGCCACGTTTATCTCTTGATTTAAGATGCAAAGTTTTGCAGAAAAAATCAACCCGTTGCTTCCCAGGTGGCCCTTCGCCAGGACCAGCTTAGACTCTGCTGGGTACCCAACTTGGTAGCTCTTCTTTCTTTTGTGACTCTGTCCATTCCTGGGCTGCCTTGAATGCTTGGATGGATACTTGCCTCCAGAAGTTGTGAACGCTCCAACCCTGGGAGTTTTTTTAAGAAGCGATGGGACAGCCATCTTGTCTGAAATGGTATCGGGTTTCCTGCCTGAGCGGGGGGGCGGTCAGACTAGAAGACCTCCAAGGTCCCTCCCAACTCCGTTATGCTGTCCTGTCCTGTCCCGTCCCCCTGGGAATGGCCTTCTCATTCATTCCTGCACTGGACTTCATGTGATGTGGACAAAGAGGCAGGGAAATGACCTTCAGCCGTGGGGTCTGGCAATTCAGAGGAAGAGATGGGGGCCAACTAGGAAGTAGATTTCCCCGAAGGACAAATCGCACACCAGTGGACCTCTCTTCTCATGAGGTGCCATGCAAAGGTCCAAGAGACACACGAGGTTGCGATACTTTGTTGACACCAAGCAGGTCTGGTTGTAGAGCAGGGGTCTCCAACCTTGGCAACTTGAAGCCCGGAGGACTTCAACTCCCAGTATTCCCCGGCCAGCTTTGCTGTCTCTGTATCGAAGCTTTGCTGGCTGGGGAATTCTGGGAGTTGAAGTCCTCCAGGCTTCAAGTTGCCAAGGTTGGAGACCCCTGCTCTAGAAGATCCATATGAAGGGCTTAGGACCGTAATGGCGAACCTATGGCATGCGTTCCAGAGTTGACACACAGAGCCGTTTCTGTGGGCACACGTGCAGTCACCAGCTGCTCTTCTGGTGTCTGGCGTACACATGCACACATTGGCCAGCTGGTCTTTGCGGGCGTCGGAAGACAACCTGAAAACGGCCCGAAAAACAGCCAAAAAACAGGGCTTTTCCTCTTGCAGTTTTCAGGCTGTTTTTCTGGCTGTTTTCCAGGCCATTTTTGAGCTGTTTTTCGGCCGTTTTCAGGCTGTTTTTTGTTCTATTTTCAAGTCATTTTCGGGGCGTTTTTCTGTGAAAACTGCCTATAAACAGCCCAAAAACAGGTATGCGTGCCTCAGCCAGCTGGTCTTTGAGTTTCCGATGCTCTGGGCACTTGGTGCCGAGAAGTTTCACCATCATCGGCTTAGGACATTAGGTAGAGGGGAAATTATCTCTCCATTTGTCTGCTGGGGCTCCAAGTGTTGTCCCTTCCTATAAACTGTTTGGTCTGCTTTGAATATAAGGCAGGTGCTGTTGTAGCCCTGAACTACGTACAGCTGGTCCCCTGCGTCAGCTTCTCTTCCTGTGCTTTGTGATTGTTGCTGTTGTAGCAGGTCACAGTCATCCAGAGAGGGGCAAAACAAGCTAATATTTGAAGAAGCAAATGAGCAGCATCGCAAAGCATGGAAGAGCTCTTTAGAGAGCTTTTTCCATTTTTTTCCTGTTTTCCCTTCGGGGGCCAAACCTGGAAATGAAACTTTCCTTGGGGGAGAAGTGCAAAGCGTGGGAGAAACAGGAGGCAATGCACGAAAACACAGTTCTGGGCTGCATAAACAGAGGGATAGAATCAAGATCATGTGAAGTGTTAATACCACTTTATAATTCCTGGGTAAGGGCACACTTGGAATCCTGCATCCAGGTTTGGTCGCCACAATGTAAAAAAGATGTTGAGATTCTAGAAAGAGTGCAGAGAAGAGCAACAAAGATGATTAGGGGACTGGAGGCTAAAACATATGAAGAACGGTTGCAGGAACTGAGTATGTCTAGTTTAATGAAAAGAAGGACTAGGGGAGACGTGATAGCAGGGTTCCGATATCTCAGGGGTTGCCACAAAGAAGAGGGAGTCAAGCTATTCTCCAAAGCACCTGAGGGTAGAACAAGAAGCAATGGATGGAAACTAATCAAGGAAAGAAGCAACCTAGAACTAAGGAGAAATTTCCTGACAGTTAGAACAATCAATAAGTGGAACAACTCTCCTGCAGAAGTTGTGAATGCTCCAACAATGGAAATTTTTAAGAAAATGTTGGATAGCCATTTGTCTGAAATGGTGTAGAGTTTCCTGCCTGGGCAGGGGGTTGGACTAGAAGACCTCCAAGGTCCCTTCCAACTCTGTTATTATGTTATGTTAAAAACAGCATGTGCAGAACTGAGCTGCAGTTTTGTCCTTACCGGGCAGCGGGAAAGATGGGGAAATATTGGCTGGGTACCATTGGCTTATTCCCACGCAGCTTCCTCCACTGATCTTTCTCAGGTACCTTATGCTACCTGGATCAGACCTGACGCACCATCCAGTTCAGCGGTGGGTTTCGCTACTGGTTCAGTGGCCGTGGCTAGGTAGCAGGGGGGGACGTGTGACAGAGTGGGTGTGGCCAACGTGACATCATTCAAAGTAGCTGGCAGAGAAGCGGCTCTCAAAGAGGTGGTGGCTGGCCGCCGGCCGCCGAAAAGTATCAGAGGTCGCGGAAAAAGCTGCTGCCGTCGCCGCCATGTTCTTCGCGCATGCGCATCCTGTTGGACTTGCAAGGCAATGGGAGGCGCGTGCACAAAGAACATGGCGGCACTGAACATGGCAGGTGGGGGTGTGGCCAGACAGCCATCGCTGCCAGTTCGGCGACCTTGGCCAAATTTCCGCCAACAGTTCACACGAACCTGCTGAATACCACCTCTTGATTCGGTTCCTGGCCTGGACAGGGTTTAGAAAGCGTTTCTGTTTTAGAGAAGCCGACTTGCTCTTCCAAGCCTCGAACTGTTATCCTTTGTTCTGAATGGCTGGGCTTTGTGAGTTTCTATCAACGCCGGCTTCGTGCTTCTGGGAGCAATGTGTGATTGCAGCTGTTTCTTCCTTCCAATTTTACGTGGGAGAAAACCCGAATAACCAAAGACCTACATACAAACACCCGCGAAAACCTCAGAAAACAAATAGCTGGCAGGCGGGAGGTATCATCTTTTGGAAACCCGCCCTTATTGACAAACGAGTCCCTAACACGAGGAATGACACCAGAACCACACTCACGAGGTCCACACAGGATGTCACCACCACACATGCACCCAGAAAGCAGACCCAAACCCACACTGATCAGGAAGCACGACCAAGGACCAGAAGCCAGACCGCAGCTGCAACATTAGCCATTTCAAACCCCTCCAATCCATACATACAGCAGACAGACACCCACTATGAAGATGTAGCACGACCACAAACACGAAGCCAAACAACAGCAATGCAGCTCACCAGCTCAAATCCCCCTGCAACTCAGACTAATCTGAGCACAACCAAGCCCCCACCCAAACAGGACACACCCCCATCCAATCAGAGCACAAAAAACCCCCCATCCAATCAGAGCACAGCCAAACTCCCACCCAATCAGTTCAAACCCCCACTAGCAGTTAAAAAGGAAGAAACAGCTGCAATCACACATTGCTCCCAGAAGCACGAAGCTGAAGCCTGAAGATGACGAATGAGACTTCGCCGAAACGTCGCCAAGACACTTCCAATTTTACGCGGGAGAAAACCCGAATAACCAAAGACCTACATGCAAACACCCGCGAAAACCTCAGAAAACACACACACACACACACACACATATATATATATATATATATTTGTAGTATTATGGTTTTAATGTTGTAGGTCACCTTGGGAGGCATCTTCCTGCCTTTAAAGGCAAGCGTGGAAACACTTTAGGCTAACAAACAGAGAGAATAGGACAAAGTCTTGTTCTGTGTTGCCAAGTGAGAAAACGGGATTGACTGCTTTTAGGTTCCAGGAAAAAAGATTCCTGTTGAACCATGATAGCAATTCCTTATACCCACCCAGACAATTTGGCAGCTCTGCAGCCGAGGTCTTTAAGCAGATGGCGAAGAGCTGGGGATTGCCTTCTATTATAGATTTCCAGCCTGGACTAAGAGGTTGGCCATCACCCTGCAAGGTCATCTGTCTCCTTCTAGGCTTCCCCGGTTCTCACAGATGAGGTGGGAGAAAAGTAAGAGTATAAGATCCACTTCACTCGCTTTACTGGCGAAGTTCAGTCCTCGACGGAGGAAGAGGCGGAATTTCTGATCTAGCGAACGACTTGACTGCGCAGAGGGTTTGCGTCCTTCAAAACTCATTGAAGCCATTGGGTCTCCCAAGACATAAGTTGTGCTGTCACAAAAAAAAACCCCAAAACACACACACACACACAAAAAACCCCAGATCACATCCACTCTGTATTCCTCGCTCCAAGAAACGTATGAGACCGGAAATCCAAACCCCTGTAATGTAATTTAGCCCGGCTAGGTGGCTCAGCGGCTAAGACGCTGAGCTTGTCGATTGGAAAGGTCGGCACTTCAGCGGTTCGAATCCCTAGTATAGGTCTTGGACTAGATGACCTCCAAGGTCCCTTCCAGCTCTGGTACTGTTACTGTTATTATTAGTTTCTTAAGTAAAGTGTAGTTTTGAGGTGGGTTTTTTTATTTTCAGAAAGCTCCTTATTTTTCAGAATAAAATCTGCTACCTTCTTCATGGCCCCTTTTCCTCCAGTGCTTTGGTGGAAAACAGCATTTTCTCTCACACAGGCTACTCGCATAGAAAATGACTAGATGGGTATTTTTAAGGCTTTTTTTTTTTAATCTTCTACTCCCTCTTTTTTTTTTTTTTGGTGGAAACTCAAGGATGTGTCATTTTTTTTTTGTTTCAATTTAGCATTGGAGAATTTTATAATTTAGTAATTAAAATCTCTGATAGGCTTTAGAAATTGCAGCTAATTGAACTTAATGGGAAGATGATTTTCAATTTTATTTGATTATCCGGACCCCTGGCATTGGTATTTATGGGGAAAAAAATGGCAAATGTGCAGTGTGGGCTAAGATGGCATAATTGAATCAGGGCTAATCGGATTTCTTCGTCATGAATTTCACTATAATTTTCCTATAATTTTCCATTAGATATCTAGTTTACAAATATTCACAAAGAAATGAAGCTCTTTCGGAATGGAGATTGCTGGCTAACAGGATTACCGGGGACGTTTGCACGGCGATGCCAGGCCAGGCTCCTTCAATAATGTAATCGTTGCGTCTCCCTCACACTTCCCTCCCCTCCCAGTCCCTCGCCACCCCTCCTGCCTCCCCGATCATTCGTCAAAGATGTGGCACTCCCCCACCCATCCGCCCGTTCTCCCATTTGTTTCATTGGGTGGAGTCAGCCTTGAGCCCACCCTGAATGGAATTGGGTCCCCGTGGTGAGAACCACACGCCCGTCTCCTGCTCTTGGTCTTTCTCCTCCATCAGTCTTGCTAAGGCTGCCTGGATCTATTCACACCACACGTTTAGTCGGGTCAATGAAAGACGTAGCGCCATTTGCGCCATAGTGGGGCTACTGTTCATCTTCATTTCTTTGCTTCTCTTTTGGGGGGGTGCTAAGCTTAGTTTTTAATTAATTATTTATATCCCGCCATCACAATCACCACCACCACCACCATCATCATTATTATTATACCTTTATTCATTAAACATGAAACTCAGTCAACTCAACATTTAAAAATGTATCGCAAATATCATTGACAGGTGTTGATGATTGATACGAGTTGCTGCCAGCATCCTAGGTATTAAGCAAGTGTCATCATTTTCTTCATCATCATCTTCTCCTCCTCCTCCTCCTCCTCTTCTTCGTTCTTCTTTCGTTCTCTTTTCTTCTTCTTCTTCTTCTTCTTCTTCTTCTTCTTCTTCTTCTTCTTCTTCTTCTTCTTCTTCTTCTTCTTCTTCTTCTTCTTCTCTCCTCCTCCTCCTCCTCTTTTTTCTTCTTCTTCTTCTTTTTCTGTTATTATTCCTTTTTTTCATTAAGCATGAAACTCAGTCAACTGAACATTTAAAAATGTATCACAAATATCATTGAGTGGCGATGATGGTTGATACAGGTTGCTGCCAGCATCCTAGGTATCAACCAAGTATCATCATCTTCCTCATCATCATCCTCTTTTCTTCTTCTTCTTCTTCTTCTTCTTCTTCTTCTTCTTCTTCTTCTTCTTCTTCTTCTTCTTCTTCTTCTTCTTCTTCTTCTTCTTCTTCTTCTTCTTCTTCTTCTTCTTCTTCTTCTTCTTCTTCTCTTCCTCCTCCTCCTCCTCTTTTTTCTTCTTCCTTCTTCTTTCTCTTCTTCTGTTATTATTCCTTTTATTCAGAAAGCATGAAATTCAGTCAACTGAACATTTAAAAATGTATCACAAATACCATTGACTGGCGCTCATGGTTGATACGGGTTGCCGCCAGCATCCTAGGTATCAACCAAATATCTTCTTAAGACACTTCTGCGCATGCACAAAGCATCCGTGATGACTTCTGGGGTGGGTGGGCGGAGTCTCCCGCCACTGCTACTACCGGTTCGCCCGAACCGGTAGAAGCCCATCACTGTCCAATTCAGCAACACCATTCTTCGCTGCTGCGGTAGATTTTGCGCGAGAGTTGCCGTGTCACTTCTGCCCAGCTGATGAGCTCCCAAGGGCGTTGATTTGCCACCCAGGAGCCTCCAGGTCCCTCCTGTTGTTGGAGGCACACATAACTTGCTTCCCTTCGGTTGCGTCTGTGTCTCGGGCGTGCCGTTTTCGATGCAAGCCGGGCTGACGTGCAGCCGTGTTCGCTCCGAGGTGGAAGAGAGACCGATCTTTTTCTCTGGTTCAACCTGCTCGACTTGTGCTCACGCTAACACTTTTCCAGGCCATGGTTTCTGTTCTGCTTTGGCTAGACCGGAGGGAGAATCTTTCTAGAGCTTTTAAAATACTTTATTCCGCGTGTTCCTTGGCCCCGAGACATACATCGTTCTTCTTTTGTTGCAAGATAACCGGGCTGTAAAGAATCCCTCTCCTTTTGCAATCAAGCTCTCCCAACTTCTTCGGCTTTGATCGGGCTTGGTTGCTTCTTTCCAAGCAGCAGACATCCTAATTCAGCCATATATTTTTCCCCCACCCTCCCCACTGAGGCATCCCTCTTGCTTCATAGATGTGAGGTTTAATACCTGGCATCTTCAGTCGAGAGATCTCGAGGGCTGGGAGAAAAGATAGGAGCTGATTCACCTTGAAATATTGTAAAATAGAGCAGCCGTGGAATATATTGGGAATTTGTTTGACTACTTACGTAACTGTCTGGTGACACCCGGCTTTCAGCAGCCTAGAGAGCTGATCAGTGTGATGTAGAGCAGGGGTCTCCAACCTTGGCAACTTTTAAGACTTGTGGACTTCAATTCCCAGAATTCCTTCATTCTGGGAATTCCAGAATTCCGGGAGTTGAAGTCCACTGGGTCTTAAAGTTGTTAAGGTTGGTGACCCCTGATGTTGAAAAGTAAAAAAAATTGCCTGCAGGGTGACCCCGAAAGAAATTCAGAGGTGGAAGGGAGAGATAGCCTTGCTTGCTGAAGCAAAAACCAGAATCAACTTGGAAGTTTGGGTAGCTGTACCAGGTCAAGAAAAAGTTGGACGGCCCTGTAAAGTCTCAATCCGGTTGTCAAGGACAACAGAAAAATTTGTGCCAGTTCTCCTTCCTTCCCCAAAGTTGCGTCTCTCGCTGCTTTGCAGCCATGTCCTCTGTGGTTGGTGATGTGGAGGAACTGGGGTTCTGTGTGTATGTGTGTGTGTGTATTCTCAATCAATCAATCAGAATAGAGTTGGGAGGGGCCTTGGAGAACTTCTAGTCCAACCCCTGCTCAAGCAGGAGATCCGATGCTAGTGATGGTGAACCTTTTTGGCACTGAGTGCCAAAACTGGAGCATGTGTGCGTGTGTCGGAGATGTGACCTGGATGAGGAGCTGTCCAGCGCACATGCGCGCACCGGAAGCAGGAACCTCCGGTTTCTAGCACATGCATGCACACCGGGCAGTTCCTCTTCCATCCGGCGCTGCCATGTGTGCGAAGGCCAGCTGATCATCACACGTGCATGCCCGCCAGAAACCCGGAAGAGCAACTGGCGAGGCCACGTGTGACGGATAACATGGCTCCGCCTGCCACTTCAGGCACGCGTGTCATAGGTTTGCCATCATGGCCCTATGCCATTTCAGACAATCCAGTCTCTTGTTAAAAACCTCCAGTGGTGAAGCACCCACAACGTCTGGCTGTTCCATTGGTCAAATTGTTCTCAGTTAGGAAGTTTCTCCTTAATTCCAGGTTGCTTCTCCTAACTCGTTCTAACCTTATTGTCCAAAGGGCCAGAAGGTAGTTGAATTTCACCAGTAGCGATCGTGGAGCTTTCTTTCTGCCTTAGCAAGAGAGGCTTCCTGTTGTGATCCAGGCCCAAGTAGTTATTACCACACACGATCAGTCCTAAACAAACATATTTTATTAGAACAGCGGAGAATTACTTCATTCTCAGCTTAGTCCAAATTAAAGTCCTTCAGAAAAAGTCCTTCGGCCTTATCACAAACCTTTGTCTTCTTTGGCACCCTGACAAAGGCTTTTCTTGGCAAGAACCCCGCGAAGTTCAGAAACAGTAGACACCGACAAGAAACAATTGTAGCAACGTTGCTTTCCTACAAAGCACCCAAGAGCCGTTGCTGGTCTTTTAAGCCTTATGGGAGGGGCCAATCATCTCCTGGCCTTACTCCCAAGTCGTCCTTTTTGCTTTAGCTGCTCTTGCCTTCTGGCAGCTCTTCGCGTGCGTGCACTAGGAACAGGCTCCTCCTGTTCCTCTGCCTCTCTGCTGTCCGCCTCTGGAGGCTCCGGAGTCCGTGCATCGCTCCCAGGTGGCCCTGGCGCCATCTCTGCCTCTGATGCAGAGCCCTCGTCCGGACCTTCCCCTGACTCCAGGACTGACTCATTGTCCTCCCCAGCCTCCACACCGTCCAATTCTGCTGCCAGTTCTGCAGGCTGCTGGCGGACCACAACACTTCCTTTTGCATCCATGGCAAAAATTATACGAACAGGCTGACCCAATCTTTGAAGAAAACCCTGGCATAAATGTCTTTCCTACTCTATGAAGGGACTCCTATTGCTTGCTACAACGGTCATTCCTGATCATTGAATCTTACTGAACTTGTAGTGTACGTTTCGGCAGCCGCCTGGTCTTTCCTATGTACAGGTAGTCCTTGACTTATAACAGTTCATTTAGTGACCAGTCAGAGTTACCAGAGCACTGGGAAAAAAAAGTAACTTACGACCATTTTTCGCAATTAAAACCTTTGCAGCATCCCCACAATGTGATCAAAATTCAGACACTTGGCATACTTAGCACTAGCGACAGCACTTAAGACTTATATACCACTTTACAGTACTTCACACCCCTCTCTAAGTGGTTTTACAGAGTCAACATCTGGCCCCCAACAATCTGGGTTCCTCATTTTACCGACTTCGGAAGGAAGGAAGGCTGAGTCAACCTTGAGCTAGTGAGATTCGAATTGCCAAACTGCCGGCAGACGGCAGCCAGCAGAATTAGCTGCAGTACCGCATTCTAACCACTGCACCATTGCGGCTGTGCCAGTTTGTTCTTAACGACCGTTTGGCTCTGTCCCCGGGGTCACGTGATCCCCTTTTGCGACCTTCCGATGAGCAAAGTCAGATGCACTTAACTGCCAGGTTGCCAACTTATCAATTGCTGTGACTCACTTAATGACAGCGGTGAGAAAGGTCGCAAAAAAAGGGCCCAAACTCACGGAACAGACGTCTCAGAAATGCAGGGCTCAACTGTAGTCGTAAGTTGAGGACGACCTTGTAGTAGGAGGCTAACTAGGCCTTCTCCGTTGTAAAAAAAAATAATGGAGCCAACAAACTAAGTTTCTTAACTATTTTGTCCCCCTTTTGGGAAGAGGGGATGACTAAAAAGGTCTTCTGCAGTCCCAACATAAGCCTAAGACTGAAAATGCGGCTTGTCAGTCGCTACATCTTTTCTATCCTGCTGTACGGCGTAGAAAGTTGGTCTCTTGACAGAAAACCACTTGACGAGACTAGAAGCATTTGAAATGTGGATATACAGACGGCGGTTACGTATAAGCCGGGTTGACAACATCACAAACGAGGAGGCGATAAGCCGCCCGGGAAAGCCAAGAGAAAAAGAAGAACGGTTGCAGGAACTGGGCATGTCTAGTTTAACAAAAAGAAGGACTAGGGGAGACATGATAGCTGTGTTCCAATATCTCAGGGGCTGCCACAAAGAAGAGGGAGTCGGGCTGTTCTCCAAAGCACCTGAGGATAGAACAAGAAGCAATGGGTGGAAACTGATCAAAGAAAGAAGCAACTTAGAACTAAGGAGAAATTTCCTGACAGTTAGAACAATTAATAAGTGGAACGACTTGCCTTCAGAAGTTGTGAATGCTCCAACACTGGAAGTTTTTAAGAAAATGTTGGATAACCATCTGACTGAGATGGTGTAGGGTTTCCTGCCTGGGCAGGGGGTTGGACTAGAAGGCCTCCAAGGTCCCTTCCAACTCTGATGTTATGTTATGTTATGTTATGTTAAATCATCAAAGCCATTAAAAAGCGAAACTTGAGACTATATTGGACATGCGATGCGACACGCAGAAAAATACAGCATCCTTCATCCTCCAGGGAAAAGATGGAAGGCAAACGAGATCCAGGCAGAAGTAGAACGTCACGGCTTCAAAACCTAAGGGACCGGTTTGGACAAAACTCAGCAGCACTTTTTCACGTGGCTGTTAACAAAAATAGGATCGCCGACGTGATCGTCAACGTCCGATGACGGATATGGTAGAAGGAGGAGGAGGAGGAGGAGAAGGAGGAGGAGAAGGAGAAGGAGAAGGAGAAGGAGAAGGAGAAGGAGAAGGAGAGGAGGAGGAGGATGGTGTTGCAGCTGCCTGAGTGGAAACCAACTTGGAAATGGGAGGGGAGGGGAACATTACGAAGCGAGTTAGCCAAGGATTGGCGCATACTCCGTGCCGCAATCCTGCCAGCTTATTTGCTCTAGGGGGCCCAGCCCTGTGCACTGATACTTAATGTGCTGGGTTTGGCAATGCTCTTCTGCCATGTCATGATGCCAGTGAAGCAATTGAAAACCAATCCAGGAGGGAAAGAGCCGGAATCGGAGGAAAAGAGCGCACGGGGTGTCTGCCGTGCCTGACGCCTAGGCCTCTAGGCGCCTCCCTTTACGAAATCTTCGTCAAAAAAAAAAAAGAAAAGAAGAAGAAAGAAACCGACTGAACGAGGACAGCTGCGTTTGCCCAATAGATTACCAAATCGAGAAAGAGAGAGAAAAATCACCTTTCCTGCAGGCAGGCAGAGCAACAGAAAGAAACGTCTTCGGGAGGCAGCGTGCAGATGGGGAGGGGGCCCTCCTGCCCCCCCAAAAAATGAAGAAGAAGCAGAAAATCAGATTTTTTGGTTTTTTTTTGAAACCACGATAGAGGAAAAAAAGCGAGGCTCTGGGACATGATAGATCCCTCTCTCAAAAAAAAAGTTGGAAAAGTTGGAGTTGTGGTTTTGAAGGTCTGATTTGGGGAGTTTGGATTTTCGTAGCGGGCCAGCAGGATGGTTAGGGGGATGCAGGCTGTCCTCGACTTAACGACCCACAATTGAGCCTGAAATTTCCCTTGCTAAGTGAGACGAGTTGAGCTTTGTCCCGTTTTACGAACTTTCTCGCCTCGTTCGTTAAGAGAATCCCCGCCGTTGTGAAGTTACTCACACGGTTGTTAAGTGAAACTGGCTTCCCCATTGACTTGGCCAGTGGTGGGTTTCAAAATTTTTTACTACCGGTTCCGTGGTTTGGTGGGCGTGGCGTGGCTTGGTGGGTGTGGCAGGGGAAGGATACTGTAAAACCCCCATTTCCTCCCGATCAGCTGGGACTCAGGAGGCAGAGAATAAATGAGGAGACGGGGCCAGTCAGAATTTTTACTACCGGTTCTCCGAACTACTCAAAATTTCTGCTACCGGTTCTCCAGAACTGGTCAGAACCGGCTGAAACCCACCTCTGAACTTGGCTTGTCAGAAGGGGAAATCACACGGCCCTGGGACGCTGCTGCGACCATCATAAATATGAGCCAGTTTGCCAGGCGTCTGAATTTTGATGAGGCCGCAACTGTCGTAAGCGTGAAAAAACGGCCATAAGTCACTTTTTTCAATGCTGGTGTAACTTTGAAGAGACACTAAGCCAACGGTTGCAAGTTGAGGACTCCCTGCATTGACAGGCGTGTGCGTTTCTCTTGCGCAAATTCTACAGTAACATTTCCATGGGTGCAGCCTGGATCGTGAAAAGACTTGTAAGGCTGGGAGAGCCCCTAGACTAGACTCTCTTACCCGCTTTCCATGAATCCAGTTGGTTTCCAAGATCACTTTCTGACGGTCTAGGACAGTGACGGCGAACCTTTACATCACCGAGTTCCCAAACTGAAACGTGCATGAATGCATCTGCGCACCGGAGCGCCGGAAACCCAAAGGCCAGCTGGCTGGTGCCTGTTTTTTGGCTGTTTCGGGCTGTTTCGGGCCATTTTCAGGCTGGTTTTTTGTCTATTTTCAGGCTGTTTTTCTATCTATTTTCAGGCTGATTTTGGGCCATTTTCAGGCTGTTTTTCTATCTATTTTCAGGTTGTTTTGGGGCCATTTTCAGGCTTTTTGGGGGGTCATTTTCAGGCTGTTTTTGGGCCATTTTCAGGCTGTTTTTCTGTCTATTTTCAGGCTGTTTTTCTGTCTATTTTCAGGCTGTTTTTTGGCCATTTTCAGGCTGTTTTTCTATCTATTTTCAGGCTGTTATTGGGCCATTTTCAGGCTTTTTTTGAGTCATTTTCAGGCTGTTTTGGGGCCATTTTCAGGCTGATTTTCTGTCTATTTTCAGGCTGTTTTTTGGCCATTTTCAGGCTGTTTTTCTATCTATTTTCAGGCTGTTATTGGGCCATTTTCAGGCTTTTTTTGGGTCATTTTCAGGCTGTTTTGGGGCCATTCTCAGGCTGTTTTTGGGTCATTTTCAGGCTGTTATTAAGGGTCATTTTCAGACTGTTTTTCTGTCTATTTTCAGGCTGTTTTTCTGTCTATTTTCAGGCTGGTTTTCGGGCCATTCTGTTTTTAGGTCATTTTCAGGCTGTTTTTCAGACAATTTTCAGGCTGTTTTTCTGTCTATTTTCAGGCTGTTTTTGGGCCGTTTTCAGTCTGTTTTTCTGTCTATTTTCAGTCTGTTTTTCATGCCATTCTGTTTTTGGGTCATTTTCAGGCTGTTTTTTGATCCATTTTCAGGCCTTTTCGGGCTATTTTCTGGTGCTCTGGCACCCGCAAAGACCAGCTGGCTGGCACATATGTGCGCACTGGAAACCGGAAGAACAGCTGCCACAGTGCGCGTGCCCAAAGAGAGGCCTCACGCATGCCATAGGTTTGCCATCACGGGTCTAGGAGCACTGCAGTGGTGGGTTGCTACCAGTTTGCCCGGTTCAGACAATCTGGTAGTGGTGACGGTGGGGTGGGCTATAAGGTAAAGGTAAAGGTTCCCCTCGCACATATGTGCTAGTCGTTCCCGACTCTAGGGGGCGGTGCTCATCTCCGTTTCAAAGCTGAAGAGCCAGCGCTGTCCGAAGATGTCTCCGTGATCACGTGGCCGGCGTGACTCAACGCCAAAGGTGCACGGAACGCTGTTACCTTCCCACCAAAGGTGGTCCCTATTTTTTCTACTTGCATTTTTACGTGCTTTCGAAACTGCTAGGTTGGCAGAAGCTGGGACAAGTAACGGGAGCTCACCCCGTTACACGACAGCACTAGGGATTCGAACCGCTGAGCTGCCGACTTTTCGATCAACAACCTCAACGTCTTAGCCCCTTGTTTGTTTTTAGCAGATTGCCGCGCCTCAGATGTTCTGAAATGGCAATGCGTTTGCGCGTAGTGCAAGTTTGGTGTGCGTGCAAGCGAAGCAAATCGCGCGCAAATCGCGCACACGAAGCGAACCAGTGGTAACATTGTTTGAAACCCACCACTGGAGCACTGCTTGAGCACCCACTGACCTAACGTTCACGTCCTGAAAAAGGATCAGCTCTAGGAAGTCCTCACAAGCTGTACAACCTGAAGTCAAATCTTTCATTTCATTTCAGATTTCCATCATGGATAGTCTGGACTCCAGGAGAAATTATTTTATTTCCTTAAAAAACATAATAGGATGTCGGCTTTTTGGTTGTAAAGCTTAAGCACGGCTTATTTTATTTTCTGTGCACCTTTGCCCAGAATCCTAGGAATGAGGCAATGCCTTAGCAGTTTCAAATAAAGAACTGGAATTGGATGGTACCCATTTGGTGGAAGACGAAACCAGCGCTCAGACTTGTAGCTTCTCAGAACTTAATCACTCTAGCGCTTCGAGTATCCATCTTTTCATTATAGTAATAATAATAATTAATCACTAATATCATTTTTCATCCTCCCTGCTCATCCCTGTGCTGTTATACACTCGGTGGCCTTGAATATTTAAAACTTTTAGAATGCCAAACGGGCGAGGGTGTTCCCCTGGGCCCTCTCTTTTGGAAGTTAAGAGGGCTCTAAGTCACCTCCAAGGATAGGGGCAGAGCAGTTCCATGACACCATGCAGTCCAGATTATTTTTGCAGAAGTTTGAATTACTTAAAACTCTGTTATAAGGGCCACGTGCCAGTGGTGGGACTCAAATAATTTAACAACCAATTCTCTGCCCTGGGTAGGCGTGGCTCGGTGGTCATGTGACCGTGTGGGCATGGCCAACTCAACATCACTCACTCAGCTTCGCCTCAGCTGTTACAATGTAATAAGGGTTAACCCAGGAAGGCAGTTTCTGTAAGCAGGGCAATAAAGATGAGGCTAGAAACACCACCAGAACATTTCCTTCCTGCCTTCCTTACAGGATTAGCCCTGTAAAGTGGACAAAAAAACAAAAGGACATTTCTTCCAACAACCGGTTCTCCAAACTGCTTAGAAAGTTAACAACCGGTTCTCCCGGTTCAGTGCGAACTGGCTGAATCCCACCACTGGCCACATGACATTGCAGTCTGAATCGGAGCATACATTCAAGGTTAAGAGTCAGAACTAGCTCTTTCCAAAAGCCTTTTGTGTAGGAGACCAGTTCACTGCCTAGGGAGATGCTACACACACACACACACACACACGCACACACACACACACACCTCTGATTAAACTACCACGGGGCACAGTTGAACTTAGCTGCAGGATGCCTGTCTTTAGTCCCAGAGACTAAAGACAAATAATGCTACCACTTCCTGAGCTTAGGCAGATGATCCTGCCTGCCAGGCAGTGGCTCCCTGAGGCCCAACTCTAGCTGCGGACCTTCAGGTCTGCAGCCTTGCGTTTTCAAGATGAGGGCTGCCATTGGATTCCCCTGCATAGGGGCAGAGCAGTTCCATGACACCATGCAGTCCAGATTATTTTTGCAGAAGTTTGAATTACTTAAAACTCTGTTATAAGGGCCACGTGCCAGCGGTGGGACTCAAATAATTTAACAACCAATTCTCTGCCCTGGGTAGGCGTGGCTCGGTGGTCATGTGACCGTGTGGGCATGGCCAACTCAACATCACTCACTCAGCTTCGCCTCAGCTGTTACAATGTAATAAGGGTTAACCCAGGGAGGCAGTTTCTGTAAGCAGGGCAATAAAGATGAGGCTAGAAACACCACCAGAACATTTCCTTCCTGCCTTCCTTACAGGATTAGCCCTGTAAAGTGGAGAAAAAAAACAAAAGGACATTTCTTCCAACAACCGGTTCTCCAAACTGCTTAGAAAGTTAACAACCGGTTCTCCCGGTTCGGTGCGAACTGGCTGAATCCCACCATTGGCCACATGACATTGCAGTCTGAATCGGAGCATACATTCAAGGTTAAGAGTCAGAACTAGCTCTTTCCAAAAGCCTTTTGTGTAGGAGACCAGTTCACTGCCTAGGGAGATGCTACACACACACACACACACACACACACACACACACACACCTCTGATTAAACTACCACGGGGCACAGTTGAACTTAGCTGCAGGATGCCTGTCTTTAGTCCCAGAGACTAAAGACAAATAATGCTACCACTTCCTGAGCTTAGGCAGATGATCCTGCCTGCCAGGCAGTGGCTCCCTGAGGCCCAACTCTAGCTGCGGACCTTCAGGTCTGCAGCCTTGCGTTTTCAAGACGAGGGCTGCCATTGGATTCCTCTGCATAGGGGCAGAGTGCATTTTTCTTGTCACCGCCTGAATAAATCATACATGATTTATTGTATGATAGAATAGAATAGAATAGAATAGAATAGAATAGAATAGAATAGAATAGAACAGAACAGAACAGAACAGAACAGAACAGAACAGAACAGAACAGAACAGAATAGAATAGAATAGAATAGAATAGAATAGAATAGAATAGAATAGAATTTTTATTGGCCAAGTGTGATTGGACACACAAGGAATTTGTCTTGGTGCATAGGCTCTCAGTGTACATAAAAGAAAAGATACGTTCATCAAGGTACAACATTTACAACACAATTGATGATCAATATATCAATATAAATCATAAGGATTGCCAGCAACAAGTTATAGTCATACAGTCATAAGTGGAAAGAGATTGGTGATGGGAACTATGAAACGATTAATAGTAGTGCAGATTCAGTAAATAGTCTGACAGTGTTGAGGGAATTATTTGTTTAGCAGAGTGATGGCCTTCGGGAAAAAACTGTTCTTGTGTCTAGTTGTTCTGATGTGCAGTGCTCTATAGCGTCGTTTTGAGGGTAGGAGTTGAAACAGTTTATGTCCAGGATAAACATACAGGAGTATGATATGGGCGGATGTTCCCATTGCTATCTCCCCTCCCCCTCTCTCCCTCCCTCTTTCTCTCTCCCCCTCCCTCTCCCGTTGGTACTAGCACTTCTTCTTCTCCTCCTCCTCCTCCTCCTCTTCTTCTCTCCATGTTCCTCCTCCATCTCCTTTCTTCTTCTTCTTCTTCTTCTTCTTCTTCTTCTTCTTCTTCTTCTTCTTCTTCTTCTTCTTCTTCTTCTTCTTCTTCATTCTAATTCTTCTGATTCTTCCTATGATTCTTAATGATTTTATGATTCTTATGATTCTTGACGAATGTATCTTGTCCTTTTATGTACACTTGACAGCATATGCACCAGACAAATTCTTTGTGTGTCCAATCACACTTGCCCAATAAAGAATTCTATTCTATTCTATACTAAAAATTCTATTCTGTTCTGTTCTGTTCTGTTCTGTTCTGTTCTATTCTATTCTATTCTATTCTTCCTATGATTTTTACATTTTTATGCACCAAAGACATATTCCTTGCGTGTCCAATCACACTTGGCCAATAAAGAATTCTATTCTATTCTATACTAAAAATTCTATTCTGTTCTATTCTATTCTATTCTATTCTATTCTATTCTATTCTATTCTATTCTATTCTATTCTATTCTATTCTATTCTATTCTTCCTATGATTTTTACGTTTTTATGCACCAAAGACAAATTCCTTGCGTGTCCAATCACACTTGGCCAATAAAGAATTCTATTCTATTCTGTACTAAAAATTCTATTCTCCTCCTCCTCCTCCTCCTCCTCCTCCTCCTCCTCCTCCTCCTCCTCCTCCTCCTCCTCCTCCTCCTCCTCCTCTTCTTCTTCTTCTTCTTCTTCTTCTTCTTCTTCTTCTTCTTCTTCTTCTTCTTCTTCTTCTTCTCCTCCTCCTCCTCCTTCCCCTGCTCCTCCTCCTCCCCCCTCTATCTCTCAGTTAAGGTTAGTGTGGTGGATCTAAGGCCCATTCAAGGCAGTAGTGGAGTTTCAGTGGAGCAGTCTTTAACAGCTAAGTAACTTCTCAAGTGCTCAGGCAATTAAGGAGGGTCAACCTGTAGTTGCAGGAGTGGTTTTGTGCTTGGTTAAACTCCATCCATATTTAAATGCAAGCAGCGGACTTGGGGGTGGGGGTGGGGGTGGGATCTGTCCAGGGGAAGGGAAGTTGTATCCCTTTGCTGTCTTTTCATGTGTGAGTTGTACGGTATGCACACGGTGTGACAAAAGGAAACCCCAAATGCGAGTTGTGGCACTTCTCTTGAATTTCTGTAGGATTTTGCGTGGATTTATTTGCAATCGGGAAACGCTGATTGATTAAAACACTGCCATAGCTGCCCTGTCCTCCTGTAGACTTAAATCTGGGGCTCTTTCAGGAGACAGGGGGGCACAGGGCTCTCTTTTTGGGGGAGAGGGTGGGTGGAGAGAGAGAGAGGAGGGGGGAGGGAGGGAGGGAGAAGTGCATATGGTGAAAACCTTATTACTTTATAAAAAGAATTAAAGAACGTTTAGGCATGGTTCCTAGGTGAGTGGCATAAATAAAGTCTCGGTCTTTAAAACAAACCGCCAAGTTATTTATCTGATTTTAAAATTGGTATTTTCCCTTCCCCCCCCTCCCTTTAAACATCCTGTTTGCGGTTGGCTGGGTTTTCTGATGCTGGAAAACTTCTCCAGAGGGGAGAAGGGCACGCATGCCAACTTTTAAAACTGGTAAAAAAAAGAGCAGCCTGCCTAACTTCTTGAGGGAATTCCTCCGTGCCCAGCAACCGGTCAGGCGGGTGGCAAGAGATGCTGCCAAGTCTCCTGAAGTGCCCGTCCTTAACTGGCAAAGGGCTTTGCCTTCCCAAAGACATGGGGGGGTGGGGGTGGTACGGGGACTGTTGTGGCCAGAATTCCCCACTTTTCTTTTCAGAGGTTTAATTTTTAGAGCAGAAGCGGCTGAGAAAACCAAAAGGAGGAGAGAAGGGACACTTACAAAGTTAGACCGCAGCACCTCCTGCTCCAGTGAAGTTGGTATTTATCTCCCCCACCCCGCCCCATCCCCCAATTAAAGACCCGTGCAAGTAAGGCAGCTGCAATTTAGAATAGAGCCCTGGAAGATTGCCATCTTTGCTTCTCCATGCTTGAAGGTTCATTGACCTGGAAGTCCTTTCTCGCTTCCTGCTACCGCTAAGACCCCCCCATGGCCCACCATTTCCAAAGCACCAGAGGGAAGGATAAGGAGCAAGGGATGGAAACTAAGCAAGGAGAGAAGCAACCTGGCATTCAGGAGAAACTTCCTAACAGAGAGGACAATGAACCACTGGAACGGAAGTTGCCTCCAGAACAGTGGTGGAATTCAATTCTTTTTTTAACTACTGTTTCTGTGGGCGTGGCTCGGTGGGCGTGGCAGGGGAAGGATACTGCAAAATCCCCATTCCCTCCCCACTCCTGGGGGAAGGATATTGCAAAATCTCCCATCCCCTCCCCACTCTTGGGAGAAGGATACTGCAAAATCCCCACTCCTAGGGGAAGGATACTGCAAAATCTCCATTCCCTCCCCACTCCTGGGGGAAGGATACTGCAAAATCTCCATTCCCACCCCACTCCTGGGGGAAGGATACTGCAAAATCCCCATTCCCACCCCACTCCTGGGGGAAGGATACTGCAAAATCCCCATTCCCACCCCACTCCTGGGGGAAGGATAGTGCAAAATCTCCATTCCCACCCCACTCTTGGGGGAAGGATACTGCAAAGTCCCCATTCCCTTCTTACTCCTGGGGGAAGGATATTGCAAAATCTCCATTCCCACCCCACTCCTGGGGGAAGGATATTGCAAAATCTCCATTCCCCTCCCCACTCCAGGGGGAAGATACTGCAAAATCCCCATTCCCACCCCACTCTTGGGGGAAGGATATTGCAAAATCTCCATTACCACCCCACTCTTGGGAGAAGGATACTGCAAAATCCCCATTTCCTCCCCACTTCTGGGGGAAGGATACTGCAAAATCTCCATTCCCTCTCCACTCCTAGGGGAAGGATACTGCAAAATCCCCATTCCCACCCCACTCTTGGGGGAAGGATATTGCAAAATCTCCATTCCCACCCCACTCCTGGGGGAAGGATACTGCAAAATCCCCATTCCCACCCCACTCCTGGGGTGGGGTGCAAAATCTCCATTCTCACCCCACTCTGGGGCCTCCGAACTACTCAAAATTTCCGCTACCAGTTCTCCAGAACCTGTCAGAACCTGCTGGATTCCACCCTTGAAATATATACGTCAGTTGCCAAGCATTTAAATTTTTAATCCCATGACGAAGAGGGGAGACCACAGGGTGAAAAATGGTCATTTCCCACCCCCCAGTGTCCTCAACTTCAAACGGTCACTAAACGAACCATGGTAAGCTGAGCTCCACCTGTCCAGGAAAACCCTGTACAGTAAAAAAAAAAAAAACCGCTGGGATTTTTAACTCCCACCACCCTCCGTTTGAAATAGTTTCAAGTCGATCGGGAAACGCTTCGCTCTGCCGCTTCCCATTCGGCGACCTCACATTGACGTTTCCAATGCCTTTGACGTTTTAATTCTGCCTGCCATCCGCCTCGGGGAGAACTTTCTGCCCTAAAAGGTGAAATCGAAATATCGGGACAGGAAAAAAGAAAGAAAGAAAGAAAGAGAAAGAAAGAAAGACTTTGCCCACTTGGTTTCTCTTGGTGTTAAGAGGAAGGAAGGAAGGAAGGAAGGAAGGAAGGAAAAAGAAAGAAAGAAAGAAGGAAAGAAAGAGAAAAAGACTGTTGCCAACTTGGTTTCTCTTGGTGTTAGGAGGAAGGAAGGAAGGAAGGGAAAGAAAGAAAGAAAGAAAGAAAGAAAGAAAGAAAGAAAGAAAGAAAGAAAGAAAGAAAGAGACTGTTGCCAACTTGGTTTCTCTTGGTGTTAGGAGGAAGGAAGGAAGGGAAAGAAAGAAAAAGAAAGAAATTAAGAAAGAAAGAAAGACTGTTGCCAACTTGGTTTCTCTTGGTGTTGGAAGGAAGGAAGGAAGGAAGGAAGGAAGGAAGGAAGGAAGGAAGGAGGAAGGAAGGAAAGAAAGAAAGAAGGAAGGGAAGACTGTTGCCAACTTGGTTTCTCTTGGTGTTGGAAGGAAGGAAGGAAGGAAGGAAGGAAAGAAAGAAAGAAAGAAAGAAAGAAGGAAGGAAGGAAGGAAGGAAGGAAGGAAGGAAGGAAGGAAGGAAAGACTGTTGCCAACTTGGTTTCTCTTGGTGTTAGGAGGAAGGAAGGAAGGAAGGAAGGGAAAGAAAGAAAGAAAGGAAGAAGAAAGAAAGAAAGACTGTCGCTAACTTGATTTCTCTCGGTGTTAGGTAGAAGGAAGGAAGGAAGGAAAGAAGGAAGGAAGAAAGACAGACAGACTGTCGCCAGCTTGGTTCCTCTCGGTGTTCGGAGGAAGGAAAAGCCAAGGTAGAAAAAGTCACTCCTCCAGGGAAGCCAGATCGGGGATGGCCGGGCGGCCGGGGTGAGGATCTTGCGGGGGGGGGATCCCTCGCTCTCCCCGAGCCGAGAGATCCATCGGGAAGCGGGCAGAAGCGGCGCGCTTTACTTTCGCTTTTGCTTTCTGCCCGCTTCTCTCTCCATCGCCCGGCTCGCCGATGCTGCTGGCTTACCCCCCCCTCCCGCCGCCCCCTCCCCGCCCTCCCCGCCTCCGGTGGTGGGGTCTCGACCGCTCGCTTCCCCGCCAGGCAAGGCACTGAGCCGCCCGGCGCGCTCCTTCCACCTGCCCCGCAGAGAGCCGGGCGGCGGGGGCGGGCTGGGTGGGTGGGTGGGAGAGAGAGAGAGAGAGAGAGAGAGAGAGAGGGGCCGGTCGGGGGTGTGGCCACGGGGCGTGGCCGGCCTGCCAATCACCGTCCCCACTGACAGCCGTCCTCCCTCCCTCCCCCTCCCTCCCTCTTCCTCCTGGCCGCCACCGAGTTACTCGCCGGTGCCCCAGTGGCTTCCCAGGCACGGCCGCCCGAGCCAAAGGAGGCGATGACATCAGTCCCGCTTTGACCCAAACTTGTCATTCGGGGCAGCCGGGCCGTTGCAATTAAGGCAGGCATTGAAGTATTATGAAAGTTGATTATTTAAGTGAATTCGGCTTTCGTCTCTCCGACTATGGTAAGCGCAGCAGCACCACTGGGGCTGTTTTGCCTGCTCCTTGGGGGTTGGTGTTTTTGGGGGCTACTTTGGAAGAGCCGTCGAGAAGGGAGTGGGGGACGTGGGGGCGGTCGAAGCGGTGGCGGAGCGGCTGGTTTTCTTCTTCTTCTTCTTCTTCTTCTTCTTCTTTTGGACCCCTCCTTTCCATCCTCCCCAGGGCCTTTCGCTGCCTTCCCCTCTTCCCCACCTTTTTATTTCTCTCTCCCTCCGCTCCTGCGAGCGCCTCTTTTTCGCAGCGCCGGGGCTCCGAGCTCTATAAATAGTTTTCTCTTTTCGTTGAATTAAAAAAACACACACACACACACACACAAAAAACACCCCTCGCCAGCACAGCTGATCGGTTTCGTGTTGCTCGCCGAGGTTTGTCAGTTGTTGGGCTTGCTTTGCTTTGCTTTTTTGCTTTCTTTTTTCCCCTTCCTTCCTTCCTTCCATCTAACACCTAGAGAAACCAAGTTGGCAACAGTCCGTCTATCTTTCTTTCTTTCTTTCTTTCTTTCTTTCTTTCTTTCTTTCTTTCTTTCTTTCTTTCTTTCTCTTCCTTCCTTCCACCTAACATCTAGAGAAACCAAGTTGGCAAAAGGCTGTCTGTCTGTCTGTCTGTCTGTCTTTCTTTCTTTCTCTCTCTCTCTTTCTTTCTTTCTCTTCCTTCCTTCCACCTAATACCTAGAGAAATCGTTAGTGACAGTTTCTTTCTCTCTTTCTTTCTTTCTTTCTTTCTTTCTTTCTTTCTTTCTCTTCCTTCCTTCCACTTAACATCTAGAGGAACCAAGTTGGCTACTTTCTTTCTTTCTTTCTTTCTTTCTTTCTTTCTTTCTTTCTCTCTCTCTCTCTCTCTTTCTTTCTTTCTCTCTCTCTCTCTCTCTCTCTCTCTCTCTCTCTCTTTCTTTCTTTCTCTTCCTTCCTTCCTTCCTTCTTTCTCCCCCCCTCCACCAAACCTCCAATCCCACCCATCCTCCACCACTGCTCCTCCAAAACTTTTTAAACCCCCCCCCCGTCCTCCTTGCTTCCAACGGGACTGGGTGGGGGCCAGTTTGGAGAAAAAGTTGCCGGCGTCTTTTTCAGGAGGAGGATTGTTTGACAAGAGTGATGGACAGGCTCGTCACTCTCTCTCGCCTGGAGAACAGGGATGGGGGGGGGAGAAGGGGGGGTGTTGTCTGTTGGGAAGCTCTTCCAGGTGGGTGGGAGATCTTGCCAAGGAAAGGGGCAGACAGGGAACCACCCCCCCCCCGGGTGAGGTGGGGGGGGGCTTTACGTCAGGTGCAAAAAAAAAACACCACCGGTGCTCTTGCTGCTGTTGTTGTTTCACTTTTCTTTTAGTTTTACGGAAGTTGCTGCCTTTGGCCTCCTCATCCTCTCTCTCTCTCTCCCCCACCCCAGCTTTTAAGATACTCTAGAGAGGCGGCCAACAAAAAGGTTTTGGTGGATTGTCAGAATGTGGGGAAGGTCTGTTTATTTTGCCGAGGACAAAGAGAGCCGTGTGAATTTCCAGAGTGGGGTGGAGGGAGAGAAGTAGATGAGAGCCAGCAAGAGAGATGCAGCCTACAGCAAAAAAAAAAAAAAAAAAGGAGGAAGTTTATTCTGTGGATTTTCTCAAAGCACACACATTTGCCCTTTTTCTTTTTCTTTTGTGCTCTGTGTGTGTGTGTGTTTTTCCCTTTGTGCATATTTTTCCCCTCCCTCTCCCTCTTTAATTATTTTTTCCTTCTTTCCTATAAGCTTCTCCCATCCTGTCCATAAAGGTGGCTTGTCAGGTTCCTGGCGTGCTGTCTAAATGAAAAGGAATTTTAATTTATTTGGGACAAGCTGCTGACGGATGAGGAGGCTGCTTATTACATTTAATGAGCCTTTCCTAACACCTTGGCTCAATTGTTTTTCCGTCCTTCCTCTCCCTGTGAAATTTAGAGAGGAAGAGGGGGGGGGACACACACATCCACACACATGCAGGTGATCCCCAGCTACCTCTCCCTACTTCTGTTTGGGAGGATGGATGATACCAAAAATCATTTGATCAAAAATCAAATAAATAATACCTGGGTCAGAGCAGGGGGTTGCATTCAGGCTGCAACAGAACTGGTGGGGGGGGTGGGCTGTGGCCTTCTGAGGTTCCCACGGCCCAGCCACCCTCCATGGAGTTTACAGAGGGTTTCCTTGTGGGGGGGGGGGAGGAGGAGGAGGAATCTATACCTGGGGAAATCATGACTCTGGATCACAACGGAAGACACAATTTGGTGTTGTCCTAAAGAGAGTTTTGTTTGTTTTGGTCCTTGCCTAGTCCCTGCCTCAAACAAACAACTGAACCCGGGCTTCCAACTTTTTAGACACACCTTCCGTGGGTTTTACTCCCATAGATTTCTCTCCCCCCCCCCCCACACCCAACAACCTTATTTTTTAACACCGCACAAATGATTCTGGGACAGCAGCAGCCATCTTCTCGCAGCCCCCCCCCTTTTCTTGGCAGTGGGGTGGAGGGGCACTCTGTGTGTGTGTGAAGGAGAGATTTTTTTGACAACCTGCCATCTTTATCCTGTTACAATTATGAATGGGAATGGGAAGACCGCAACATTTGATGAAGCAATGAATCTGCAACAAATAATTATTTGGTGTTGTCGTGTTGCCAGCCAACCCCCTTACTTTTTTTTCATTCTGCACCCCTCCCCCTGTAGGGAGAGGGGTGCAGAACCCTGTAGGTTCTGTCATTCTGCACCCCTACAGAACATAACTACAGTTAGACATACGCCAAACCAACTTCTTATGCCCAGAGATCTCGGCTTGTAGGAGACAATTACTTGGTCTTTTAACTTCATAACTCATAAGTTGTAATAAAATGGTTGATGATTGACTGGCCTCAACTTTGCACCTGCTATTTTGGTTTTTAAAAAAGAATGGAGGTTATATATACGCGTGCATTTAATTTTTATTTTTTTTTGGGAAAAAAAAAACACCTTTAATTTTATTTAATTATCACTGTATCATGCCCGAGAATTAAAAGCACCAGGAAGGACTTAATATGCATTGTTTTGAAATGTTTGCTTCTAGAATGATCCAGTCTTGGGCGTGTTTGTGTGTGTGTGTATATATGTGTGTGTGTGTGTGTGGTTTTATTTTATTTTATGTTTTCCTTTTATTAGGTCAAGGGCCTAATGTGTAGGCTTGATATGTACTTGTTAAGGGTGTGTGCATTTGTGTGTGGGCACTTCGCTTGTTTTATGAAGAAGCTGGGGGCAAAAAAATAATTTAAAGGGGAAAATGTGGTTTTTTTACGTCGGCTTTTAATTTTAAAGGTTTGGTACAAAAGTGTAAATTCTTAAGGTTCAGAATACTTTGGAGTCGTCTGGGGTTTACACTCGAAACCTTTCTTTAGCTCCCTCACTTAGGTAGATCAGTGACCCCAGACACAATCTGATGTCCAAGCAAGCTGCCTTTCGCAAACAGGTCAAAGAAGACCCTTCCTGACATACTTGGTTGCTCACCACTCAGGGTTGAACTCCGGGTATGTCCAGCTGATAAAGGCTTCTGTGTCACGCAGGCAGGGGGAAAAAAAACCCCACAAGTGGGTCTCCCACGTGTATCTTGCTGGGAGCAGAAATCTTTGCGTTATAGATCTTCCCTAGAAGTTGAAGACTGTTGACCGAGCCCCGGGATGCGGGGAGGAGATGGGGGTAAGTCCCCTGAAACGGCATGGAGGTTAGCAGGACACCAGGCCTGTGGGTCAGCCGGTCCCTCTTAGACTCTTCTTGGCATCCTGATGGGGTTTTTTTCCCCATGGGGGGGGGGGAATCTGTCAGTCTCCACGAGTCATTGGCGACACAAGTGTGCTGTCAATGCCTTTTGGAGCTAGAATTGAAAAAGGTGACGCTTATAGGGAAGAGATTAGTGGAATGAGGACAGGAGTACCTGTGCAGTCTTTTCTTTCTGTCCACCTACACACCTCCGTGGAAATATTTGTTACCACCGATGATGACGAGGCAAGTCGTCCAAAAGCAAGGCTCTCTTAATCCACTTTGAGTAGACTTTATGCCGTCTTTCAACGCTCTCCACTTTTGCTCCTGCAAACGTCGGAGCAATTTTCAAATCGGTGTAATGATCCTCCACTATCTATACACCTAGATGTGTGTGTGTGTGTGAGAGAGAGATACTCCACGCTTCGTTTTGTAATTTTTGTACGGAATTCATTCGTTTTCATTCGGGAGCTGGGCAACTTCTGGATTTCTTAAGTTGTGAAGATGGACTGATTGATACTGTTATCTCAAAAAGCTATTTTCAGTGAGGATATGCAAGTGGATAGATAGATAGATAGATAGATAGATAGATAGATAGATAGATAGATAGATAGATAGATAGATAGATAGATAGATAGATGGTAGGTATACACACACACACTCACTCACTTGTGGGCACACAATGCCTAATACACTTTTGGTCCTCCTGCTCCATAGGAGAAATAGGATAAATTATGCAAACAAAGCATGTTTGCTTAACTTGGGTAAAAAAAATTCTTTGGCATATGCAACATTGGGTACCTTTTATTGCCCACGTGGGATAAATACGATTTTTCAAAACCATTCTTCCATTGTAAAATATTTCTGCAAGTAATCAAATCTTAACCGTTTTGTGTGTGTGTGTGTTTGTGGAGAGGGGGGCTGGATGAAAATAGCACTTGATACTGAATTTAAGGAAGCTAGTCACCTATGGAAAGTCAGAATCTCCATTAGTACAGGGGGTTGCAGTTTAATTCATGTTTGAGGAAGTCTCCTGATTCACCTGTGAAGTGTCTGTTCGTATGAATCCCACATTAAAATGTTGGTGCTTCGTATTACGTCCTCCCACCATTTGTATTAAAAGTGTAGGATTAGACGGATGTTCTGGGGTTGTCAATTAACGGTGGACACGTCCATTAAGAAGTGGGCAGGTTTTAAATTTATCTTCGTAACATATTCACTCAGTTTTCTATTTTTTTAAAAAAAAAAAACAGCCTTGTTTTTCTTTTTTTTTAAAAAAAGGAATCTTAATTTCTGTGTTCTAGGGCAGTACTCTTCCTAATTTACGGTTTTTTTTTTATTTCAGCCCTTTATTTTTTTTGGTTTGATATTAAACCACACAGATCCTTAATCCGTTTTCTGCAGATTCCCTACCTGTGTGAATCTGTGTCGTTATGAAATTAAACTTCGTGGCTGTGCTACGAAGCCCTTTCCGTAACCTCAATGTGTCCAGATTAAAACGATGCTCGGACCGAGGCAGCGTTAAACGGCCAGCAAAGATGCCCATTGCAAGAAGGCCATCCTTTGGAACAGCTCTGCGTAGTCCTTTACTCTCTGCATTAAGCCATTTTGAATGACTTTTTTAGTGGGAGGACTTCCTTCGTTGATTTGAGGAGATAGGAGGTAGTAGTTGGGCAACCGAGTAAAAAGGACACAACGTCCTTGGCAGGTGGGGCGCCTAATGTCACAACATACTTCAAGGGCTGTTCTCTCTGTTAGTATCGGTGCACTTTGATTGGTTGCTCGCGATGGCTACTTATTAGGTACCTTCGTAATGGCTTTTCCGCTTAACGTTCAAAAACATTTGAATAAGAAAAGCAAAATACGAAGCGGAAGAGCTAGGTCATTAAGCAGCGCGATTGAATCCTTGACAATAAGAGCACGCATCTAGCAGCCGAAGAGATGCGTTTTAATGGAGTTGATGAAACCAGGGTATAGGAAGGACTTAATGCACCTCCGGAAAGCAAGGAGGTCCCCGGGAAAGCCACAGCCGCATGCTGGCTAGCCTCCTGTCATAGCACAGAATGTGAAACCTGTGGATCTTTTAGTATCGAAAGGCGAACAATTCCCATTTTGGCCTCTTGCATTCCTATGATGCGTTAAAGGTCAAGGTTCCCCTCACACATCTGTGCTAGTCGTTCCCGACTCTAGGGGGCGGTGCTCCTCTCCGTTTCAAAGCCGAAGAGCCAGCGCTGTCCGAAGACGTCTCCGTGGTCACGTGGCCGGCATGACTCAATGCCAAAGGTGCACGGAACGCCGTTAACCTTCCCACCAAAGGCGGTCCCTATTTTTCTACTGGCATTTTTTTTAAAAAAAGTGCTTTCGAACAGCTAGGTTGGCAGAAGCTGGGACAAGTCACCGGGAGCTCACCCCTGTGACGCGGCGCTAGGGGTTCGAACCGCCGACCTTTCGATCGAGAAGCTCAGCGTCTTAGCCGCTGAGCCACGCGCGTCCCCCTTTCTGATGGCATAGAGAGATCATAAAGACTAGCTCAGGTGGGTCAGGCCGAGGCCTGCCTTAGTCCATCCAGCATGTTGTCTCTCTCTCTCTCTCTCTCGCTCCCTAGCTAAGTTAGATGCCTTCAAGACGGTCCGTCGCAACCTGAGAAGCCGCACGAAGAGTGCAAATTGAGCCTGCTTCTCCTTTGTCCTTTTGAAGAGAAAATAAAATTCTTCCTTTGGGCGATGCAACAGCTGCTTCTCTCGCCAGCCTCTTCTTTGGGACATCCCGCAGTCATTCACCATCTCCCCATCCCACCAGAAGTCTCTGTTCCTTTTGAAGGAGAGAGGCCAAGCCAGCAATTTTCCGGTCTTTTTTTTTTTTATTTTTTTTCTCCCCAGCAGGGTTAGGCTGAATTCTGCTCCTGCAAGAAAAATTGGGAAGAGTGAAAGAAACTGCCTTTCTCTTTTGCAATCCCCTCTTTCATCCTCTTAAGAAAAAGAGGATGTTACCGACATATTTTTTTTCCCACCCCTGGACGCCCTCTGACCTATCCAAGGGGATTATGGGAGTTGAGTTCAGGACAGGTAGTCCTCAACTTAACGAGCACCACCATCAAGCCCAGCATTTATGTCATTAAGTGGGGGGGGGGAAATCGTTAAGTGAAGTTGTCCCCGTTTTACGACTTTTCCTGTCACCTCGGTTAATTTGACAACTGCCGTTGGAATGAACCAGCGGAATGAAATCTGGGCTCTCTGTTGACTCTCCTGCTTGTCAGGAGGTCGCCAAAAGGAGCCCGGCAGCCGTCGGCTGTCAGGCCGCTGAATGTCAATCGCGTGACCCTGGGGATACTACGACGGTCATAAGTATGAAAAAAAGGGTTCGTCGTCTCCTTCTTCCCCCCCTCCTCCCCACCCAGGGCCGTTCTAACTCCGAACGTTCCGCTAAATGAACTGTTTGTAAGTCGAGATATTACCTGTATGCGATTGGGTCCTCGCCTTATCCGAATGAGGCCCAATGACGGTTCAGTTCTGGGATGATGACTAACGCCAGCCTGGGAGATGTTGTAAGGACAGGGGGAAGGCTGCCTTCTCACTGAAAGCTCACAGAGAAGTTGGCAGCTCCCGAGGGCGACATCATCAAAACAAGCACCCGGCTCGTTCAGGATGTGGTCAGGCCACCATCGATACAATCAAACATTGTGGGAATGGCGGATTTTCAAGAAGAAAAAAGTGTGTGTCTCTGTGTGTGTAGAACTCACAAAAAGTGTCCTTTTTTTTCCCTTTTTTTTTTAAAACCTGGGTTAGGTCCCAATCCTGCCTCCGGTCGTTGGCGCTTTTGGACATGCGCACACCCTCCGGTTCACTGCAGACCGGATCAATTTGGACGTCTTCAGCAATAAAAAATGCCGATGTCGTCCTAATTCACCAGGCCCCGAGATGACAGCAAATTTACATTTTTTAATTAAACTAGCAGCCAGTTTTTATGAGAGGGGGCTGGGTTATGCAAATCAAATGGTTGTGTACGAAAGATTAGGAGAGTTTGGGAATAAATTCCACAAATGCTAATAAAAAAAAAGAAAGAAAGAGAAAGAGAGAGAGAGCGCGCGCGTGAGAGAGAGAGAGAGGAAGAGAATGAGTGAAAGAAAGAAGGGATATTGTTCCATTAGCTCCTTTTAGCTGATTTCCCCCGAGAGAAGCGAAAGGGGGAGGCGGGTTGAAGCTTTCAAAGACGGCATCAATTTTTAGGATTGAAGGTTCTCCTGGATTGTTGACCCCCCCTCCCACAGGAAAGTGATAGCAAGGAGAAACTTATTTACTGTTGCATTAATGCCCGGTTCTGGCTGAGACTCTACAGCAGGAAGAGCTGGGCCACAGACTCGATCTGTAAGATGGGAAAGCAAAGCGCTGGGCATTCCCAATCCATCTGCCCTCACCTCCAACCCTCTCCCCTTATGCAGATTGACGGCTCTTTCCGAATAGCAGAGGGGCGGTGATCCTTATTTTAGGGACTGGGGGGGGGAGGGGATGTCGTGAAGCTGACGGTGGCACTTGTTCTGAGACCCTTGTTGTGGGTCTATCTGAGACCCTCTTAGGAGAAATTGGAGCTTCGGCGCGCCACAGTTTAAAAACTTTTAGTGTGAACCACTCCTGGGGGGGGGGGTCTGTGGCATAACGTCTCTCCTTTCACCCATTTGCAACGCGGGATCGAGGCAGAGTGTTCTTCCTTCTGTCGGCACTTAGTTCGTGCCCCGGGCATGGTCCTTGTGACATTGTTCTTTCTACTCCGGTTTCAATTGTTACGGAACAGAAGCTGATTTTCCCGGGGAGTTTATAACAGAACAATCTGGCCGAAAGAAGAAGAATTTGTTAGTGGCACATCACCCCGGTGGGTGGCTCGCGGGGCTGGCGGCTTCTAAGGAAATTGGCACGGCGAGGGTGAGAAATCCGTGAAGGAGAGACCCTGTAAACTTTCAGGCCAGTTTGTGATGCCCATCGTGCCAACCACAGAATATCGTGAGTTGCTGGGTATAGCCGGTCAGTTCCCATCAGGGGTGAAATGCTACTGGTTCGCACCGGTTCAGGAGAACCGGTAGTAAAAAAATGCTACTGGTTCGTGTGAACCGGTATTTCTGACGATCAGCTGTGCCGCGCGATTTATATTTGCTAGAAAGCAGGAAATCCTACTTTCTAGCGAATCTAAATCGCACGGCACAGCTGTTCCCACCCCCTCGCTGTTCTACTTACCTTCTTAAGCCTCCTTTTCCTGCACTGTGCGGTAGCGCCTGCGGTGCGCATGCACATGAAGCGCACGTTTGGTGCACACTGCAAATGCGTGTGCAAAATGTGTGTTTGTCGTGCATGCGCACGCAGTGAACCGGTGGCAAACCTTGGAGGATTTCACCAGTGGTTCCCATGGACTTGGATTGTCAGCCTCTGAGATTTTGCACTTTAACACAAGATCACCAATAGCGCTAGTGGCACAGAAATCTACTCCCCCCACTTTTTGTTTTCAGATGCCTCGTTCAAAAGGCTTACTACCCCATTCTTTCCAGCCCTTCTCCCTCTCTCTCTCTCTCTGGAGTTCTCCGGCATCTGCCAGCCAACCGGAATCTGTGTCGGTGATTGAAAGAGAAAGAGGATTCCCAAGATTGGGAAGTACTCGGAGTTTCCAATCCTGGGGCAGTTTCATACTCGGGATGAAAGGCAGGCGGCTGGCCCTGCAAGGCTTCAGGAGGGAGTGAGAGTGGAGGGATAACAGCTTGTTGGAACGCAAAGCCTGCGGGACGGGGGGGGGGGCTGAGGTTGGTAGTCAGGTCACACCCGGTTCAGTTCCTCCTAGGTGACTCCGCCACGGGGGAAGGCTGGGCCACCGGCTTCTGTCTCCTTTTCGTTGGGATGTGATGATTCACGTCCCAATATTCTTGGCTGCGTACCTTCACCTGGGTCTTGATCTTAACTCCTTTTCAGGATTGGCGCGATAGGTTGAATCAAGAGGCGCAGCAGCATCGCAGGCTAATTCTGCTGACTGACGATTGTCAGCAGTTCGGCAGTTCGATCCTGACTGGCTCAAGGTTGACTCAGCCTTCCACCCTTTTGGGGTCGGTAAAATGAGGACCCAGATTGTTGGGGGCTAGAGGCTGATTCTGGAAACCACTTAGAGAGGGCTGTAAAGCACTGTAAAGCAGTATATAAGTCTAAGTGCTATTGCTATCTTTCTTCCTTCCTCCCTCCCTCCTTCCCTCCTTTTTTCCTTCCTTCCTTTTTTCCTTTTTTCCTTCCTTCCTTCCTTCCTTCCTTCCTTTTTTCCTTCCTTTTTTCCTTCCTTCCTTCCTTTTTTGTGGTTAGAATGCAGTATTGCAGGCTAACTCTGCCCATAGCCAGGAGTTCGATCCTAACCCAGCTCAAGGTTGACTCAGCCTTCCAGCTTTCCAAAGGTCGGTAAATTGAGGAGCCAGATTGTTAGACTCTGTAAACCACTTAAGAGAGGGCTATAAATCACTTGTGAAGCGGTATATAAGTCTAAGTGCTATTGCTATCTTTCTTCCTTCCTCCCTCCCTCCTTCCCTCCTTTTTTCCTTCCTTCCTTTTTTCCTTCCTTCCTTTTTTCCTCCGTTCCTTCCTTCCTTTTTTCCTTTTTTCCTTCCTTCCTTCCTTCCTTCCTTCCTCTCTCCCGCCGTTCCTTCCTTCCTTCCTTCCTTCCTTTTTTGTGGTTAGAATGCAGTATTGCAGGCTAACTCTGCCCATAGCCAGGAGTTCGATCCTAACCCAGCTCAAGGTTGACTCAGCCTTCCAGCTTTCCAAAGGTTGGTAAATTGAGGAGCCAGATTGTTAGACTCTGTAAACCACTTAAGAGAGGGCTATAAATCACTTGTGAAGCGGTATATAAGTCTGCTATTGCTATCTTTCTTCCTTCCTCCCTCCCTCCTTCCCTCCTTTTTTCCTTCCTTCCTTTTTTCCTTCCTTCCTTTTTTCCTTCCTTCCTTCCTTCCTCTCTCCCTCCGTTCCTTCCTTCCTTCCTTCCTTTTTTCCTTCCTTTTTTCCTTCCTTCCTTCCTTCTTTTCCTTCCTTCCTTCCTTCCTTCCTTCCTTCCTTCCTTCCTTCCTTCCTTCCTTCCTTCCTCTCTCCCTCCGTTCCTTCCTTCCTTCCTTTTTTGTGGTTAGAATGCAGTATTGCAGGCTAACTCTGCCCATAGCCAGGAGTTCGATCCTAACCCAGCTCAAGGTTGACTCAGCCTTCCAGCTTTCCAAAGGTCGGTAAATTGAGGAGCCAGATTGTTAGACTCTGTAAACCACTTAAGAGAGGACTGTAAAGCACTTGTGAAGCGGTATATAAGTCTAATTGCTCTTGCTTTCAGCTAAGCGTATTCTCTGGGTTCACACAGTGCCCCGTGCCATCCCAAACTTAAACCGGATTTACTGCTGATAGCATTGGGCAAGTAAGAGTTTTTTCCAGCCTTGTGAAGTGAGTCCTGCACGTGTCGTGTGAACTGTGCCAGCAGCGCAGTCGAAGAGTCCCCGTAGCGTAATACACAGTTCCCAAAGCATGGAAGGGGGAGGGCAGGAAAGGAAACGTCTGTGCTGTCTTGGGGTGACATTCGTAACTTTGCAACTGAGTTTTGCAGTCGTCCGGGGCCGAGCAAAACTTGGAGCAAAAGGCAAAGCTCTGGACTTTGGGTCTTGCTTGCATTGTGCGGAGGGGGAAGCTGGGAATTTCTTTCTTTTTAGGTGGAGCATTCGCCAGCTCTCCCCTCCCCCTCCCCCTCCCTCTCTTTCTTTCTTCCTCTCCCTCTCCCTCTCTCTCCTTCTCTCTCTCTCTTTCTTTCTTGCTCTCCCTCTTCCTCCCTGTCTCTCTCCCCCCTCTCTCTTTCTTTCTCCCCTCTTCTCTCTCCCTCCCTCGTTCTTGCTCTCCCTCTCCCTCTCTCTTTCTTTCTTGCTCTCCCCTCTCTCCTCTCTCTCTCCCCTCTCTCCTTCTTTCGCCCTCCTCTCTCCTCTCCTCCCTCCCTCTCTCTTTCTTTCTTGCTCTCCCTCCCCTCCTGTCTCTCCCCTCTCTCCTTCTCTCTCCCTCCTCTCTCCCTCCCTCGTTCTTGCTCTCCCCTCTCCTCTCTCTTTCTTTCTTGCTCTCCCTTTCTCCTTCTCTCTCCCCTCTCTCCTTCTTTCGCCCCTCCTCTCTCTCCTTCCCTCCCTCCCTCTCTCTTTCTTTCTTGCTCTCCCTCTCCCTCCCTGTCTCTCTCCCCCTCTCTCTTTCTTTCTCCCCTCTTCTCTCTCCCTCCCTCGTTCTGGCTCTCCCTCTCCCCCTCCCTCCCTCCTCCTTCTTCCTCTTTCTTTTTTTCTTGGTCTCCCTTTCTTCTTCTTTCTCTCCCCTCTCTCCTTCTTTCTCCTCCTCTCTCTCTCTCCCTCCCCTCCCTCTCTCTTTCTTTCTTGCTCTCCCTCCCCTCCTGTCTCTCTCCCCTCTCTTTCTTTCTCCCTCTTCTCTCTCCCTCCCTCGTTCTGGCTCTCCCTCTCCCCCTCCCTCCCTCCCTCCCTCTCCCTCTCTCTTTCTTTCTTGCTCTCCCTTTCTCCTTCTTTCTCTCCCCCCTCTCTCCTTCTTTCTCCTCCTCTCTCACCCTCCCTCTCTTCTTTCTTGCTCTCCCTCTCCCTCCTTCCCTCTCCCCCTCTCTCTTTTTTTTCTTGCTCTCTCTCCTCTCTCTCTCTCTCTTTCTTTCTTTCTTTCTCTCTCTCTCTCTCTCTCTCTCTCTCTCTCTCTCTCTCTCTCCTCAAACACAGGGGGTGGACCCGAAAAGTATCGGAAGCATAACGCAGAGATGCTTCTTCCCCTCCCAGTCCCTGTATTATTCCATAGTACGTCCTTCATTCGTCAAAGGCTGGGCAGATCCAGAGGAGGAACTCTGTCGCTATCTCCATTTTACAGACTGGGGTTGTGGGGTGGGGGTGGGGGGGGCGACCTTAACGTTTGAAAGATGAGGGGTGTTTCATCTTGCACAATATTAGGAAATGTGTAATGAATGCGGCTGTTGCTCCTGTCGATGGCTCGGGATCAAGTGGTAACTAACATTTTGGTAGGATGCCGCCAGCAGGCAGCACGTCGGAGGCTGCCGGCTGCCAGGGACCTCCACCTGCCATCCCATGGGTTTCCACACTCAACGGTGTGCGATCAGTGTACACGGGTGTGTTAATCATGCTCAATTTTTTTTTTTTTTTTACCCCAGTCCCAGCTTTCTCAAACCTGAAAGTTTTGCTCGTGCTGCTTGGCCTCCCTTCTGTTTGGTTCCTTCCTTTTGAACGTCTCGGGTATGTTCAGATCTCAGGTTGTTTGCTTTTCTCTTCATTTATCTCTCTTCTGGGTTTTTTTGTTTTGCAAGAACATTTTGTGCTGGAAGATGCACCAGCCGGCCAAGTCCTGGGCAAAGACAGATAGTGCTTCAAACTGGTCAGGGCCTCCTTCCTTTCTAGACCAGGAGTCAGCAACCTGCGGCTCTGGAGCCGCATGTGGCTCTGGAGCCCCTCTGCTGCGGCTCCCTGTCACTCAAAATATGTGTCACAACCGCCAATGTGCGACACGATTTATTGAGCTTTTCAACCGCCGATAGGCCAACCATGGATAAATCCAAGAAAAGAAAAATTTCAGAAGAAAACAGAATGTTTAATTCGACTACGTATGCTCGCTTTGTGGCTGCTCAAGAAATAGTCAGGCACGAGAAGAGTTTTGTGACTCCCGATGTTTTCTTTTCTGTGGGAAACGGGTCCAAATGGCTCTTTGAGTGTTTAAGGTTGGAGACCCCTGCTCTAGATGCAAAGTGGGTCGGGGGAGAGGAAAACAAAGGTACCGGGGTACGACGACGACACAAAGCATTATTTTGGCTTGGCCACCAACCCCCCCCCCCCGTTTCAGATATTCAGATACTCTTCACCCTCCACCCCATTTCTTTCCCTTCCTTTCTTTCCCTTCGGGCTCTTGCAGCCTCTACATCCAGTGGTTGTGAAAAGCCTATGGATGCTGACCTCCCTCGATTTCATTGGTGGGACCAAAATTGTAAAGGCTGTGATGAAGCAAATGAAAGCGTTTGTCTCAGGGTTCTGATTTTGTGTGTTGTGTGTGTGTGTATATCTGATTTCTGCCGTATGGAGCTTGGGCAGAGGGGCAGCATTTCGTAATCTGAGAAAAGGTGTTGCACTCACCTGGTTCTTAAAACAGCCCTTTTGCCTTGTCTTATCCCTAGTTCCAAAGAGTAGAGTAGAGTAGAGTAGAACAGAACAGAACAGAACAGAACAGAACAGAACAGAAAATGTGGAATGGAATAAATGAAATGGAATGGGAATAAATGGAATGGAATGGAATAGAGAAGAGAGGAGAGGAGAGGAGAGGAAAGAAGAGAAGAGAAGAGAATATGGATTGGAATAAATGGAATGGAATGGAATGGAATGGAATGGAATGGAATAGAATTAGAATAGAATAGAATAGAATAGAATAGAATAGAATAGAATAGAATAGAATAGAATAGAATAGAATAGAAAATGTGGAATGGAATAAATAGACTGGACTAGAATAGAATAGAATAGAATAGAATATATGGAATGGAATAAATGGACTGGACTGGACTGGACTGGACTGGACTGGACTGGACTGGACTGGACTAGACTAGACTAGACTAGACTAGACTAGACTAGACTAGACTAGACTAGACTAGACTAGACTAGACCAGACCAGACCAGACCAGACCAGACCAGACCAGACCAGAGCAGAGCAGAGCAGAGCAGAGCAGAGCAGAGCAGACCAGAGCAGAGCAGAGCAGAGCAGAGAAGAGAAGAGAAGAGAAGAGAAGAGAAGAGAAAAAAGAAAAGAAAATATGGAATGGAATAGAATGGAATAGATTAGATTAGATTGTAGGATAGGATAGGATAGGATAGGATAGGATAGGATAGGATAGGATAACAGAGTTGGAAGGGACCTTGGAGGTCATCTAGTCCAACCCCCTGCTCGAGCAGGAAACCCCCGTACCCTTTGGTTGTCCTCGCAGGCCGCCAGTGCTACTGTTAACGGCTCCTTGACTGCCGAGGGAGCAAGGACAGAAACAGATTTAAGCCCCACCCCCTCACCCCATCCCACCCCACCCCAAAAGCAACAGGCTCCCCATTCCCTGTATGTCGCGGATGTATATACTTCACCGACTCTTCAGCATCCTTGGAGTCTACCTTGCCCAACTGGAAAGCTACCATTTGTAGAGCCCTTCAAAATGGCTGCCTCTTGCCCTGCCCAGGCATCCATCCATCCAACTTTTCCAGAGCCTGGGACGTGCCCGGTCAGTATCCCTCAATTTCCCTCCTCCTCCCCCAAGCCAGTCCTGTTTCCCTTCCCCTCCCTTCCCCACCCAGCGTGCCGAGGCGAGTGGCATTCTCCTAGGGAAATGCAGTTTGTTTTTGCCAGGGTGACCTGTTTAATCATCTCATTTTCTGGTGGCCGTTTATTCCTTGTTACCACGGTTACGGCCCCATTAAAAGGAGAAGCAATAAGGCAGCGAGTCAAACAGGTAATAAAAACATTAAAGCCATGTGCGTATCGGCCAGGAGGGGAAGGAAGGCAGCACAGTGAGACGCAGCGGGGCCCACGCCGGGGAGACAGCCGGGGGGTCAGCCCCAAGAGGCAAGGGGAACTGGAAGGGAAGAGGAACAGGGGAGAACTTTGCTAAACTCCAGGAAAAAAAAGTTTGGCTTTTCTTTTCTTTTCTTTTTTAAACGAGAAGCATCAGCAACGGGGCTCGTCCGTAAAGCCCCTTTCCCAAGCTGCTGATACACTTAACCGTGGCTTCAGCAAACATCAGGGCTGTGCAGCTCCGAGGGGGGGGGGCTCGTCCTCTCCCCCACCCCCCACCCCATATATTACACACAGGGTTGTACACGTTAAAATAAGTCTGAGCGATAATGCCAGCCGCTGTCAATAAATAGGCAGGGAGCGCAGTAAGTCTTGCCCTCGCAAATCCTTTCTTTTACGTGAAGGAAGCAGGGGTGGGCCTTCAAAAATTTTTAGCAAGGGGTCCGCTGCCCGGTTGCTGGGTGGGTGTGGCTGTGGTGGGCGTGGTCTAGTCAGTCTCCTGCACCATAGCTGAGGGGGGATGGATGTTTTTTCCCTCCCCGGGCTCCGGAGGCTTTCCTCGAGCCTCCGGAAAGGCAAAAACGGCCTCCCCAGGCTCTGGAGGCCCTCTGGAAATAGGCCCTTTTTCAGCCTTCCTGAAGTTCTAGTAGAATAGAATAGAATAGAATAGAATAGAATAGAATAGAATAGAATAGAATAGAATAGAATAGAATAGAATATTTTTATTTATAGACCGCCCTTCTCCCGAAGGACTCAGGGCGGTGTACAGCCAAGAATAAAATACAGAAAGAAAACAAACAATACAAAACTAAAAACAACCCTTAAAAAACCTATTTGATATGGCTACTTATAGATAAAATATTACCCTCTAAAATTTACAAAACATTTAAAACCCATAAAATCAATTTGATAATTTAAAATTTAAGCGAGTAGGCCCGTTTTTCACCCTCCCCGAGCCTCCACGCGCGACCTGCACTTACCTGCATCCAGAACGGGCCGCATGGGGACTCCTTGGAGGGGAGGGGAGGGGCAGGCTGGGCCAGCCAGGAGTGGGATTTGGGGATTCTCTGAACTGCACTGAATCATAGCTAGAGGTTCTCCCGAACCCCCAGCAACCTACGTCCTCGACCGACGATCGTGGTTTAGTGACCATTCAAAGTTACAACGGCAATGTGGGAGGAAAAAAGGACTTAGGGCCATTTTTCATCCGAGGGTCACGTGATCAAAATTCAAAATATTGCCTTTTTTTTAAATCACAAAAATACAAAAGCAAATAATGGGAAAAGTAGGGAAGGAAAAAGGCGTAGAGAAAAGAAGGGAAAACGAAAGAAAAGGCCTTGACTTCCACCGATCTGCCTTTGGCACACTAGAATAAGATTGTAACATCAAACCCCACGTAATCCAAATTCGGACAGCAACTGACTCGTTGTAGTCTCCCGGGATCGTGTGATCACCCTTTTGCGACCTTCTGATAAACAAAAGTCAGCGAGGAAGCCCGATTCACTTAGCGGCCACGCGATTCGCTTAAGAACGGCAGTGATTTGTTTAACGGCCACAGCAAAAAAAAAGGTCATAAAACAGAGCAAAACTTGTCAAACAACTGGCTTGCTTGGCAGCCGGCATTCTGGGATCAGTTGTGGTCGTAAGTCAAGGACTAACTTAGTTCTCATTTGCAAATACAGGGAACTGGGGAAGCGTAATCTCACTCTTCTCTCTGCCCCTTTGAGCTTCTAACAAGTACTCAAAGCAGTTAATTCCAGAAACCCCTACACCCCAATTTTTATAGTGGCACCATAAACTGGACACAGATAGACTCCTTTGTTGTTGCTGTTAGTTGTGAATCATGTCCGACCCATCGCGACCCTGTGGACCACGTTCCTCCAGGCCTTCCTGTCCTTTGCCATCCTCTGGAGTCCATTTAAACTCATGCCTACTGCTTCAGTGACTCCATCCAGCCACCTCGTTCTCTGCCATCCCCTCCTTCTTTTGCCCTCCATCGTTCCCAGCATTCGGCTCTTCTCCAGGGAGTCCTTCCTCCTCATTAGGTGGCCAAAGGATTTGAGTTTCCTCTTCAGGATCTGTCCTTCTAAAGAGCAGCCAGGGTTGATCTCTTGTAGGATTGACCGGTTGGGTAGCCTTGCAATCCAAGGGACTCGCAGGAAGTCTTCTCCAGCACCAGAGTTCAAAGGCCTCCATTCTTTGGCGCTCAGCCTTCCTTACGGTCCAGATTTCACAGCCAAACATTGCAACTGGGAAAACCATCACCTTGACTGTACGCACTTTGGTTGGCAGGGTGATGTCTCTGCTTTTTAGTAGGCTGTGTAGATTTGCCATAGTTTTCCTCCCCACTCACCTCCTCCTTGGGTGTGTGTGGAAAAAAAAGCGATTGAATTTAATGGGGATTATTTCTGAATGTAGAATTCTAATGTTTGCAGTTTTCACTTTTTGTGAATGTTTGCAGTTTGCCTTGTTACTTTAGGCATGAGGGTGTGTCTCTCTGTGTGTGTGTGTGTGTGTGTGTGGGTTTGCACATATGTGTGTTTTCTCCCCCTTGATGTTGTTTTGGGTTTCAAAGCTGCTTTCTTTCACTGGACTTTTTTAAAATATATATATATATATATATATATATCAGAAAACAAATTTGCAGTGAGTGCGGGAGAAAAGGACCCGGAGTACTGAGTAAATATTCAACATATAAATGAGCGCCGTGACCTTGAAAGGAGAGGGAGGGGCAGGAAGAGAAAGCTTGAAAATTAAAAAGGATAGGAGAATCCTTGGTTGGGGCTCCTTTCAGGGTCAGTGTTTCACAGGTTGTAAAAATGGGACTCACTCCGGCCCCTAAATTTGTCCAGCGACACCCCAGAATCTCCATGGGGGAGCCCTGTAAAAGGTTTAAGTTTGATGGTGTTGTGGGCAGTTTCTCCCTTTCAAAGCGACTTTCTGATAGGATTGGGGCTTTCTACTTTATACAGAAGAGTGTTTGTCAGTCCATGAAGAATGTTCACACTTGCAATTGCCAAACACCCCTAACTGCCATAACAACAACAGCAACAACAATAACAACTGTTATACAACTCCTACCGAAAGGTTCGATAAACGCTTTTTAATCATTACTGATTTTAAAGAAAAGGACTTTGCGGTTTTCTCACGCTTTTGGAAAAACTTGTCATCTTCTCCCCGTTTCAAAACAAATAAATAAATTTGCCCATTTCCTTAAAAAAGAAAAGAAAAGAAAGAACTTAAAAAAAACCAATCCGCCTTCTGCTGCCACCACCTCTTCTATTCCTTAACAATTGCTCAAACGCAATTTACAAACGGAAGATGTCTTTGGAATATGTGATCAAAGCGGGGAAAAAATAACTCTGCATATTTTCTGGTGAGGTCACTTTGAACTTGGGTCTTGCCCTGCCTAGTCACTTGCCGGCAAAGATCATTAGTTCCAAACTGCAGCCCAAGTTCTTCCCTCTTGGTTTTCCTTCTTGGGCAGCCGTGCATTTTGACTCTGGAAAAAAGGCAAGCTGGTCAGTGCTGGATTTACACAGGTTGTGCGTTACCTCGATTGGTGGGTTGTGTCTTTTGGGAAAGAGCCATGGTGCAAAAGGAGTTCGAACTTTTCAGATTCGGAAACTTGAATACTGCACTTGAATACTCGAATAATAGAATAACAGAGTTAGAAGGAACCTTGGAGGTCTTCTAGCCCAACCCGCTGCTTGAGCAGGAAATCCTACACCACTTCAGACTAATTGTTGTCCAATCTTTTCTTTAAAAACTGTCCAGTGTTGGAGCATTCACAACTTCTGGTAGCAAGTCGTTCCACTGATTAATTGTTCTCACTGTCAGGAAATTTCTCCTTAGTTCTAAGTTGCTTCTCTCCTTGATTAGTTTCCACCCGTTGCTTCTTGTTCTACCCTCAGGTGCTTTGGAGAAGAGTTTGACTCTCTCTTCTTTGTGGCAACCCCTGAGATATTGGAAGACTGCTATCCTGTCTCCCCTAGTCCTTCTTTTCATTAAACTAGACATACCGAGTTCCTGCAACCGTTCTTCATATGTTTTAGCCTCCAGTCCCCTAATCATCTTCGTTGCTCTTCTCTGCACTCTTTCTAGAGTGCCAACATCTTTTTTTACATCGTGGGGACCAAAGCTGGATGCAATATTCCAAGTGTGGCCTTGTTGTTGTTAGTTGCGAAGTCGTGTCCGACCCATCGCAACCCCATGGACCACGTTCCTCCAGGTCTTCCTGTCCTCTACCATCCATTTAAACTCATGCCTACTGCTTCAGTGACTCCATCCAGCCACCTCGTTCTCTGCCGTCCCCTTCTTAAATGTATTAATACATTTTGCTTGGAAACCTGTCGTATTCCTGGCTGATACGCTACTCTTTAAAAAAAAGTCTTTTTTTTTTTCCCCTTTTTTGCTTCTCGGCTGGCAATTCATTTTGCTTCCTCCCTGGGCGCATGGTGTGGTTTGCAAATTCTGCCTAAACTAGAGAGCGGGAGAAGGGGAATCACTGGAGCCTTTTCTTCTCTCCCCTTCATGCCTTCTTCCCTCTTTCTACCCCTGTATCTCTGCTCGCTGCAAACAAATGGCCATTGCCATTCGCACTTAGTCGGAACACCTGATAACCTGAAATAGCTAGAATTCTCCGCAAACGATGGGCTGTCCAGTGTTACGCAAGGCCTCTTGATCTACACACACACACACACACACACACACACACACACACACACACACACACATACAGACAGACACGCACACGGTCATTTACCAGCCTTCTGCTAAGGTTAAGTACCTGGGTTTCCCCTTCCTGAGGCTTGCAGGAGATTAATTTTTTTAAAAAAAAAAAATCGCAACATCTCTTTTTCATGGACCCAGGATGCAAAGAGGGGAGGGGGAGCAGCCACACATGTCATAGCCCCGTTCCCCAGTAAAGAGGGAATGGGGGTTGCTCAGATGCCTCCAGAGCAAAGGAAGGGGGAACCAGATGAGCTGCAAACCGGTTCAGAGCCCCTTTATTGGCAGTTCAGTAACTGGAACCAAAGCAGTCGGCACCCATCCCTTGGGATTCCTGCTGCTTCTTTCTCCTCCTCCTCCTCCTCCTCCTTCTTCTCTTTCTTCTTTTTCTCTTTCTTCTTCTTCTTCTCTGTCTTCTTTTTCTCTTTCTTCTTCTTCTCCTCCTCCTTCTCCTCTTCTCCTTCCCTTCTTCTCCTCCTCCTCCTCCTCCTCCTCCTTCTTCTCTGTCTTCTTTTTCTCTTTCTTCTTCTTCTTCTCCTATTCCTTTTCTCCTTCCCTTCTTCTTCTCCTCCTCCTCCTTCTTCTTCTCTGCTTCTTTTTCTCTTTCTTCTTCTTCTACTCCTTCTCCTCTTCTCCTTCTCCTCTACTTCCTCCACCTCTTCTTCTTCTTCTTCTTCTTCTTCTTCTTCTTCTCCTCCTCCTCCTCCTCTTCTCCTTCTCCTTCTCCTCCTCCTCCTCCTCCTCTTCTCCTTCCCTTCTTCTTCTTCTTCTTCTTCTTCTTCTTCTCTTCTCCTCTCCTTCCTCCTCCTCCTCCTCCTCTTCTCCTCCTCCTCCTCCTCCTCTCCTCCTCCTCCTCCTCCTCTTCTCCTTCCCTTCTTCTTCTCCTTCTCCTTCTCCTCCTCCTCCTCCTCCTCTTCTCCTTCCGTTCTTCTTCTTCTTCTTCTCCTTCTCCTTCTCCTTCTCCTCTTCTCCTTCCCCCCCTCCTCCTCCCTCTTTTTCTTCTTCCTCTCCTTCTCCTCCTCCCCCTCCCCTTCTTCTTCTTTTTCTTCTCTTCCTTCTCCTCCTCCTTCCTCCTCCTTCCTCCTAATAGTTGTAGCTCAGGCAGACGGATTGGAGGTGTCTCGGTGGTGTCTGCTGACTCAGTGTTGTACTTTCTACTGATTGTGAGGGGCGGGGGTGGGGGTGGGGGAAGGAGCATCCTTCTCCTCTGTGTGTAATTTCTGCTCTGCCCTTCCGTCTGGAAGGGTCGTCACCTACTTCCCCAGCCTGCCTGCCTGCCTCCCTCCAAGGCCTTCTTCCTTTGACCTCTTTCGTATTCCGGAGGGGGAAAGCTAGGGGTCACACACATACACACATACACCCTGAAATAAGGGCAGGGGATCTTCATTCTACTTGTGTGTGAGTGTGTGTGTGTTTGTGTTTGTGTATTACATGAACCGTGCGCCATTCCTAGAGCTGTTAGCATCTCTCTCTCTTCATTTTTTGCTACCCTTGCTCTGGGGGTCCAGCTTACGCCCATTCTCCGCCCCCCCCCTCCCAATTCTCTTCCCTTAACCAGACTGAGGTGGTTAAGGGGACTGAGGTGGACAAATATGAGTTGGATTTCTTTGGGTTGTGCTTGGGAATCTGGAGTGGGGACAAGTAGCAAACCCCTGCAGCAGAGGGGAGGGCCAGGAGCAGGAGATTCAATATGGCAAGCAGTGATGTTTCTGTCCGGGGTCAGCAACGGAGCTGCGATGGCTGACATTTTGTGTTACCCACTCGTATTATAAAATGTACAATACAGACAACCATTCTCCTCTTCTCCTTTATCTTCCTTCCTATTCTCCGTCCCTTTCTCCTTTCTTCCTTCCTTCCTTTGCTGTCCCCATATTCCTTCCTTCCTCTCTTTTCTTCTTCCCTTTCTCTCCTTCCTTTCTTCTTCCATTTTTCTCTTTCCTTCCTTCCTTCCCTTTCTCTCTTCCTCCCTTTTCTCCTTCCCTTTCTCTCTCTCTCCTTCCTTCCTTCCTTCCTTTGCTGTCCCCTTCCTTTTTCCTTTCCTTTTCTCCTTCCTTCCTCTGCTGTCCCCATATTCCTTCCTTCCTCCCTTTTCTACTTCCCTTTCTCGCTCTCTCCTTTTTTCGCTGTCCCCATATTCCTTCCTTCCTTCTTCCGTTTCTCTCTTTCCTTCCTTCTTACTCTTTCCCCTTCCTCCCTTTTCTCCTTCACTTTGTCTCTCTCTCCTTCCCTTTCTCCTTCCCTTTCTCTTTCCTTTCTTTGCTGTCCCCATATTCCTTCCTTCCTTCCTCCCTGTTCTCCTTTCTCTCTCCTTCCTTCCTTCTTCCATTTTCTCTCTTCCTTTCTTTCTCTTTCCTTCCTCCTTTTCTCCTTCTCTTTCTCTCTCTTCCTTTCTCTCCTTCCTTTCTCTTCCTTTCTTTGCTGTCCCCATATTCCTTCCTTCCTCCCTTTTCTCCTTCCTTTCTCTCTCTCTCCTTCCTTCCTTCCTTCCTTCCTTCCTTCCTTCCTTGTCCCTATATTTCTTCCTTCCTCCCTTTTCTCCTTCCCTTTCTCTCTCTCCTTCCTTCCTTCCTTCCTTCCTTGTCCCTATATTTCTTCCTTCCTCCCTTTTCTCCTTCCCTTTCTCTCTCTCTCTCTCCTTCCTTTCTTCCTTCCTTCCTTCCTTCCTTGTCCCCATATTTCTTCCTTCCTCCTTTTCTCCTTCCCTTTCTCTCTCTCTCCTTCCTTCCTTCCTTCCTTCCTTCCTTCCTTCCTTCCTTCGTTCCTTCCTTGTCCCTATATTTCTTCCTTCCTCCCTTTTCTCCTTCCCTTTCTCTCTCTCTCCTTCCATCCTTCCTTCCTTCCTCTGCTGTCCCCCATATTCCCTTCCCTCACAATTTTCGAATTCACGTAATTAAATATACCGCAACCACCCCCCAGTTTCTTTCACCTCCTCATTTCCCACCCACCCACCCCGCATTCCTTTCCTCCCAGCCCTCAGTTTAGCTTTGCCTACTTTTGTCGGCCTGCTTCTTTTCCTGCAGGCGGTTCAAACTTCACCTTGAGCCATTTTTAGGGGAACCCGGCTTAACTCCGGCCCTCTTTCCCCTTGGAAAAAGGAGCCGGAGCAAAGAGAGGCACGTCCTGGCAGGCGGAGTTGGGCTTTTCCACGCCAACAATTTGTACGGAACTGTCTCCGTGCAGGACAGGCGACTCTTGTCTTTGTAAGATGCTCCTCAAGTCATCGCTAGTCTAACTGCCTTCTCTCCCCCGCACCCCGCCTTGCACTCTTCTTCTCCTCTTTTTTTTCCAGCCTTTTCTCCCCATTTTCTCTCCCCTCCCCTTTTTCCAGCCTGCCTCTCGTTTTTCTTTTTCCGACGCGTGATGCAATGCCACAACTATCAGTACCCTGCACAGTTGTTTGCCCGAGAGCAGGTGCCCGCTGTTGCAAGTTGTTGGCCTTTTCTTTTTTTCTTTTAAGTTCTTTTAGCTTGACTCAGAAACTGGTGCTCTGCAAAACTATTTCTCTCTCTCTCTCTCTTTTAAGTTCAGGGACTGGGCAACTGAATTTTAGGAACAGTTGCTGGCTTTCTTCTCAAAAGAAGGCAACAGTTGTGCAAGGAGAAGACACACCGAGACAACTGCAGATTTTTTTTCTTTCTCTCCCCCTCCCTCCCTCTCCCTCCCTCCCTCTCTCTGTCCCTCTTTCTCTTTCTCTCTCTCTCTCTCTCTTTCTCTCTCTCTCCAGGAAGGGCATTTGAAGGTGACTGCCACTTTTGCATCCCCTATCATAGCTGCTCTGCCGGGTCGGCTATGTTCATTGCTGCCTCTCAAATTTGGTGTGTATTGTTGGCCTGTCGGGATTTGTTTCGCCTAAAAGAACCTCGAAGGGAAGGGTGTGGATATCGGCGCAACCAGCTCAGTTCGAGATTAAAAACTGTGTGATCCTACGTGTGAGACAAACGTATTCTCTCCCTTGCGTTTAAAAGAAGGGTTAACTTCTTACGAGGAAATCCCTGTTCCTTCTTTGATCGTAACGTTTTAAGGATTGCAATTTTTTTTTTTAATGCTATGAAGCTGGTTTGGGGGATTCTTACAGATTAATAGAGTTGGAAGGGACCTTGTAGGTCATCTAGTCCAACCCCCTGCCGAAGCAGGAGACCCTACGCCATTTCTGACAGATTGCAATCCGGCCTCTTCTCGAAAGACTCCAGGGATGAAGCTCCCACAACTTCCGAAGGCAACTTCTGTTCCACGGGTTGATTGTTCTCGCTGTCAGGAAATTCCTCCTTATTTCTAGGTTGAATCCCTCCTTGATCGGTTTCCATCTGTTATTCCTTGTCTGGCCTTTGGGTAGAACCAGTCAAAAGTTAGTTAGCGTTTTAGAGTCATTTTACTACGGGTAAATCTTCTTTATGTCCACAATTGAACCCAGATTTCCCATCGCTAAGCAGTTGCTTTGCTCCATTGTATGACCTTTTCTGCCACCGTTGTTAAGCGAATCACCGCGGAACTTTGTTCCATCCGCCGGGCTGTCGTTAAACGAATCTGGCTTTGCTGGTTGGAAGCCGGCTGAGAAAGATTTACGAACGATGATCACTCCGACAACAGTGCAGCTGTCATAAAACCGCAGTGGGCTCAGTGTGTGTGGGCCGCGGTGTGGCTCAGGCTGTAAGAAGCCTGTTATTAAAACACAGCTGCCTGCAATTACTGCAGGTTCGAGTCCCACCAGGCCCAAGGTTGACTCAGCCTTCCATCCTTTATAAGGTAGGTAAAATGAGGACCCAGATTGTTGGAGGCAATAAGTTGACTTTGTATATAAATATACAAATAGGATGAGACTATTGCCTTATACGCTGTAAGCCGCCCTGAGTCTTTGGAGAAGGGCGGGATATAAATGTAAATAAATAAATAAAAAAAAACAAGCCAGGTGCCCGAATTTTGATCAGGTATCATATTGTGACTTCAAAGTGGGTCATAACTCCCTTTCAGTGCCATTGTAACTTCGAACGGTTGTAAATTGAGGACGACTTTGTAGAACGTCAGAGAGTAGGGACAGCCAGAAATCCATTGTTTTTTGGGCCCAGGTTGCTGTTGGGAGCAAACCATAAGTATTACCATGTTTACCTAAAAATAAGACCGGGTCTTGTATTAATTTTTGCTCCAAAAGAGGCATTAGGGCTTATTTTCTGGTTAGGTCTTATTTTGGGGAGAAATACAGTACTAAATGCATCCATCTGGCTGACAATCTTAACTGGGGCTTATTTTGGAGGTAGGGCTTATATCACGAGCATCCTGAAAAATCATGCTAGGACTTATTTTCCGGTTGGGTCTAATTTTCGGGGAAACAGGCTAGTTTTTATATTCTTATAGATCAGTTCAATGACGATTTTTTTTTTCTCCCCAGCCCCCCCCCCAAAAAAATCCAACAGCAATTCCCCCCCCCCCCCAAGAATCCAATAGCAAAGTTCTTGTTCTAAAACAGAGCAAATTCTAAAATACTTGAGGGGGAAAAAAGTCTTTGGTGCAGAACAGTTCAAAATAAATAGCTTAAAATCGCCTCTTAATTTCAAAATTGTTGAGGGTTTTAGAATATTAGCCACAGTTCGTTTAAATGACGGCTCAAAGTTACAACGGTGCTGAAGAAAAGTGACGTAGGGCCGTTTTTTTTTCACAGTTACAATCTTTGCGGTATCCCCGTGGTCACGTGATCAAAATTCAGGCACTTGGCCACTGGTCCATACAAGCGTCCCGGGCTCACGGGATCGCTTTTTTCCCCCCGGACTTCTGACCAGCAATTGTTCTCCAAACGCACGGGGAAGAAGTTATGAACACCGGAAACTCCCTGTTGCTCATTCACCCTGCCCATAACCTATCCCCCACCTCCCAAAAAAGACTTTTCTGAAATATTCCCAAGAGGATTGGGAAAGGATAGCTACCCTCCCGACAGATCAAGCCTAGGAAATGTTTGATTGCAAACGAGACGAGTGGAAAAGGTTTCCCCCCTTCCCATGGTCGTCCTATCTCTGCTTCCCATCAGGAAAGGCTCTTCCATCTAGCAGTTATTCTCATTGATCCCTCACCGCAGACAGTGACTTCAGCGTAAGCTGCCAAGTAGGGCAGATCAATACGAGTCTTTGAGATGGGGAAGCTGGTTGGCAGCTGTTTTTGTCCCCGCTCTCGCTCTTCCCCCTCCCCCTCCCCCCCCACACCTCCCCTCCACCACCGAGGAGTGCGACGGCAAGCAACCGAGGTGGAATTTCTCACCGTCCGTCTCGAGAATGTTTGACGCAACATTTGGGTCGGGCTGCCTGACTAGGCGGCTCAGTGGATAAGGCACTGAGCTTGTCCACGGTTTCAAATCCCTAGTCCAGGTCTCCTGCGTGAGCAAGGGGTTGTGCTAGATGACCCCCCAAGTCTCTTCCAACTCTGTTACTGTTACTCAGGGGTGAAATCTACCTTCCCTACCGGTTCGGAAGTGCACGCGCCGCGCAGAGGGTAAAAACAGGTTTTAACCAGGAAGTAACGATGACTGGTCAGGTGGGTGTAGCCTCGAGCTGCCATCGCCACCGGTTATCCAAATCACCGGTCATCATTGCTACCGGTTCGTCTGAACTACCGGTCATCATCGCTACCGGTTTGTCCGAACCACCGACCGTCATCGCAACCGGTTCGGCCGAACCGGGAGCATTTCACCCCTGCTGTAACTGATTCTCTCTGCCTATGCAAACGGTTAAGCCACCGATGGCATTTACTAAGGCCAAAGAGAGGAGATTTGGAACCTTTTCCAAAGCCTCCCTTCAGGAAACGGAGATTGAGGATTAAAAAAAAAAACACCAAAATACACAACCCCATGATTGTGTCAAATGTATAAAAATTGTTGGTTTTGGGGGGGGGGAGAAAGGATCTTGCATCAGTTCCCTCTGATTGGCAATGAGGAGCATTTACTCCGAGGGGCTCGGTGGAATGACATATTCCTGGCACAGGGCCTTCTTTAATGAAAAGAAGCAGCGGTGAAATTCAAATTGTTTTACTACCAGTTCTGTAGGTGTGGCTTGGTGGGCGTGGCGTGGCTTGGTGGGCATGTCAGAGGAAGGATCCTGCAAAATCCCCATTCCCTCCCCACTCCTGGGGGAAGGATATTGCAAAATCCCCATTCCCACCCCACACTGGGGGCCGGACAGTGGTGGTATTTGCCGGTTCTCCGAACGACTCAAAATTTCCGCTACCGGTTCTCCCGAACCTGTCAGAACCTGCCGGATTTCACCCCTGAAAAGAAGGATCGGGGGGGGGAGGAGATACGATCGCAAGTGTTCCGATATTTGAGGGGGCTCCTACAAAGACGAGGGGAATCAAATTTATTTTCCAAAGTGACAGACAATGGATGGAAACTAACCGAGGAGAGAAAGCGGCCTTAAAACTAAGGAGAAACTTCCTCATTTTTGAGAGCAATCGACCGAATGGAATAACTTGCCTTCAGAAGTTGCGTGTGGGTGCTCCATCAGCTGGAGGCTTTTAAGAAGAGACCGTACAAACTGTTTGTCTGAAATGGGACGGGGTCTCCTGCTTGAGCAGGGGGGTTGGATTAGAAGACCTCCCAAGGTCCCTTCCAACTCTTGTTATTCTATATTCTACCGTGTTTCCCCGAAAATAAGACCCTGTCTTATATTTTTTTTTTGAACCCTGAAATAAGCGCTTGGCCTTATTGCAATGTGTTCAAAAGTCCGACTGGGCTTATTATCAGGGGATGTCTTATTTGGGGGGGGGGAAACAGGATATGAAACGGACCAGGGTTGAATTGTTCTCCCTTTTTTGCCAGGCAAGGACCCAAAGTGTCCCAAACCCAGCATTTGTTTTACACAAGCGATGTCGAATGACCTTGGAGACTTTTTGCAGCGGTCCTCTGTGGATCCTTCCTAGAGCGGTTTTGATGGGGTTGCTCTGGGAGGGTAAGCAAAGGTCTTCAAGCCCAGGGATCTTTTCAGGGCCTCCGGCAAACTTCAGGAATCCTCTGGGAGTACCCGCTTGCCCCAACTCTCCCCTTCCCCCCAGCGATCAGAAAAGACTTGGATCTTGGAGGGATTCCCAAGGCTTCCGGCTTTTGCAGGTGTGTGTGGGGGGGGGGCACTGCCTGATTTCCTGGAGAGACAGAGCAGGAGTTTTGCAGGGCTGATCATTTTGCTCATCAGGAATGATCAGATTCTGATCAGTCTTTGTTCTCCTTTCAATCAGGGTCTCTCTCTTTCTACTTTTTTCTCTTTCTCTCTTCCTTCCTTCCTTTCTGTTTCTCTCTTCCTTTCTCTCTCTCTTCCCTTCACTTCCTTTTTCTCTTTTTTTCTCTCTTTCTCTTTCTTTCTTCCTTTCTCTTCCTGTCTTTTTCTTTCTCTCTTCCTTTCTTTCTTTCTCTCTTCCTTTCTTTCTTTCTCTCTTTCTTCCCTTCTTTCTTTCTTTCTCTTTCTCATCTCTCTCTCTTTCTTCTTCCTCTCTTCCTTCCTTCCTTATTTCCTTTCTTTCTCTTTCTCTATTCATTCCTTTCTCTTTCTTTTGTTTTCTCTTCCTTTTCTCTTCCTGTCTTTTTCTTTCTCTCTTCCTTTCTTTCTTTCTCTCTTCCTTTCTTTCTTTCTCTCTTTCTTCCCTTCTCTTTCTTTCTTTCTCTTTCTCATCTCTCTCTCTCTTCTTCCTCTCTTCCTTCCTTTCTTATTTCCTTTCTTTCTCTTTCTCTATTCATTCCTTTCTCTTTCTTTTGTTTTCTCTCTTTTCTCTCTTCCTTTCTCTTCCTTTCTCTTTCTCTTCCCTTCTCTTTCTTTTTCTCTTTTTTTTCTCTCTTTCTCTTTCTTTCTTCCTTTCTCTTTCTTTCTTTCTCTTTCTTTCTCTCTTCCTTTCTTCCTTTCTTTCTCTCTTCCTTTCTTTTTTCTCTCTTTCTTCCCTTCTCTTTCTTTCTTTCTCTTTCTCGTCTCTCTCTCTCTCTTCTTCCTCTCTTCCTCTCTTTCTCATTTCCTTTCTTTCTCTTTCTCTATTCATTCCTTTCTCTTTATTTTGTTTTCTCTCTTCCTTTTTCTCTCTTCCTTTCTCTTCCTTTCTCTTCCTTCTCTTCCTTTTCTCTTTTTCTCTTTCTCTTTCTTCCTTCTCTTTCTTTCTTTCTTTCTCTTTCTTGTCTCTCTCTCTTTCTTCTTCCTCTCTTTCTCATTTACTTTCTTTCTCTTTCTCTTTCTTTTGTTTTCTCTTTCTTTTTCTCTCTTTCTCTTTTTCTCTTTCTCCCTTCCTTCCTTCCTTTCTTTTTCTCTTTCTTTTTCTCTTTCTTTTCTCTTTCTCTTCTCTTTTTCCCTCTCTTTCTCTCTCTCTCTTTCTTTCTCTCTCCCTCCTCCCTCCCTCCCTCCCTCCCTCCCTCCCATTAACCTGTTAGCCACCCTCAGCCTGCAAGCAGGTGTTGTGCTCTCTCTGCAGTAAAAGTTAATGAAATGAGTATTTCGGGATGGGGGGGTGGGAAGAGCAGCCTACGACACCCTCGGGCCCAGGGCTTATTAATGGTGACCTGCCATTAAGAGACGAAAGTGCTAACCTGGTCATATTTAGCATCTTCAAACAGCATCCCTGTGGCCTGCGCCAGCAATATCCGCTCCTGCCTCCTTCGCCTCAGCTCTGGGCCAGCAGGAGCTGACTCTGGGCTTTTCTGTACTACAATGACTCTGTCGAGCGAGTCCGAAGGGTCTCGGAGCTGCTGCTGCTGCTCTTGTCCCCTCCCTCCCTCCCTGCTGATACCCTCATTTTGGCTCCGAAGTTACTTTATTAATACCAAGACCCAGCGGAGGATGGTCTTCTGGATCTCAGGGCAGGGAGGTCTCTATGCCGGGTGGTTCCAAGCCGCCCAGTATTTTGCTTTTATTTATACCGCAGCAGCCCGTCCTGGGCTCCAATGAAGCGGTGGTGGGTTGCTACCGGTTCGGTCGATCCGGTAGTAGCGGCGGCGGGAGGCTCTGCCCACCCGCCCGGATGTCATTAAATACGATCTGTGCATGCGCAGAAGCTTCTCTTCTTCTCTTCTTTCTTTCTCGCTCTTTCCCTCTTTTTCTCTCCTTTTCTTTCTCTCTTTCTCTTTCTTCTTTCTCTCTCGCTCTTTGTCTCTTCCTTTCTCTCGCTTTCTCTTTCTTTCTGTTTCTTTCTTTCTCTCTCTTTCTCTCTCTTTCTCTCTCTCTCTCTCTTTCTCTTCTCTTCTTTCTTTCTCTCTCTTTCCCTCTTTTTCTCTCTCCTTTTCTCTTTCTCTTTCTTCTTCTCTCTCTCTTTGTCTCTTCCTTTCTCTCGCTTTCTCTTTCTCTTTCTGTTTTTCTTTCTCTCTCTTTCTCTCTTTCCTCCTTTTCTCTCTCTCTTCTCTTTCTCTCTTCTCTCTCTTTCCCTCTTTTTCTCTCTTCTTTCTCTCTTTCTCTTTCTTCTTTCTCCCTCGCTCTTTGTCTCTTCCTTTCTCTCGCTTTCTCTTTCTTTCTGTTTCTTTCTTTCTCTCTTTCCCTCCTTTTCTCTCTCTCTTTCTTTCTCTCTCTTCTCTTCTTTCTTTCTCTCTCTGTCCCTCTTTTTCTCTCCTTTTCTTTCTCTTTCTCTTTCTTCTTTCTCTCTCGCTCTTTGTCTCTTCCTTTCTCTCGCTTTCTCTTTCTTTCTGTTTCTTTCTTTCTTTCTCTTTCTCTTTCTCTCTTTCCCTCCTTCTCTCTCTCTCTCTTTTTCTCTCTTCTCTTCTTTCTTTGTCTCTCCTCTTTTCTCTCCTTTTCTTTCTTTCTCTCTCTTCTCTCTTTCTCTCTTCCTTTCTCTCACTTTCTCTTTCTTTCTCTTTCTTTCTTTCTTTCTCTCTCTTTCTCTTTCTGTCTCTCTTTCCTCCTTGTCTCTTTCTCTTTCTTTCTTTCTCTCTCTTTCTTTCTCTTTCTCCTTTTCTTTCTCTCTCTTTCTTCTTTCTCTCTCTCTCTCTTCTCTCCTTTTCTTTCTCTTCCTTCCTTCCTTTCTCTCTTTCTCTTTCTCTCCATCTCTTTCCCTCTCTCCCCCTCCCCACTCCCTTCCTCCCCCTTACCTTGTTAGCCACCTCAACCGGTAGCAAAGGTAAGCGAAACCCACCCCTGATCTGGAGGCGCACAGAATTAAAACACCTTTTGGAAAAGTTGCAGTTCTCATGCCACGGACCCCTTCTGCCTAACCCCTGATGGGAGCGCAAGTTCGGTGCCTTGCCCTTTCCAATGGCCAAGGCTCGGAGCGGGAGGAGGGGGGTTCAAGTCCTGGCACCCGGGCTTCCTGTTTGGCAATGCTGCCGGGCACAGCCCGATAAGGCCGGGTGCTCCCGTGCTGTTAGGCAGGCGCTTCGAAGCCCGTGTGCCAGAACAGTGGCTGTTGCTGCTGCTGCTGCTTTCGAAGCGGAGTACTTCCCTCTCTGACATACTCTCGCAATCCTTTGGCTGCTTGCCCTGCTTGATCTGTAGCCAGGTCTTACTGCAAATCTCCATATCCTGTTAGAAATCCTTAATCAGCTGGAGATGGCTTTCGATGGCGGTAGGGAGGCAGGAAGGAGGGGGGAAACCAAGCCCTCTACCTCCCACACGCCGAACCCCGAGTAACTTCAATAACTTCGAACCCCAATAACTTCGGTTGGTGGTAGAAAGACCCCGAGTTAAGCGTGAACAAATGGGGGAATATTTTCCTGTGTAGGTATTTGGGCTGTTGGGTTTTATGGTAAATATTCAGGCTGCCGTGAGGGGCGGGAGGGGGGAAGCCATCCGGAGACCACCTCCTCCTCTTCCTCCTCCTCCTCCTCCTCCTCCTCTTCCTCCTCCTCCTCCTCCTCCTCCTCCTCCTCCTCCTTCCTTTAGCAAAAAAACCCCAAAGAGGCCACATGTTTGACAGGCTAAATTCAAGGAGCTCTATAGGACAGCGGTCACCAACCGGTGTGGTCCGCGAGAAAATTCTGGTGGTCCGCAGAAAAATTATTTGCATTTTTTTTTATATTGCACTACTAAATACTATTTTTTTTTAAAAAAAAAAGTCATATTAGTGGTCTGCGGGATTTAAAATTATGAATTTAGTGGTCCCTGAGGTCCGAAAGGTTGGTGAACCCTGCTATAGGATACGACTAAGTTTTCTGCTTTGGGAGAACTCTCAAAACGTTCCTCCACGTTGGTGCCCAATCCCGTTCGAAGGAGTGGTTATCGGGGTGTTTAATCTGGCTTCGCAATTGCTCGAGACAGTAAGGCGTGTGGTATAAAGTCCATTGTTTCATAGATATTTTTCTGTCGTAGATATTTTTTCGTCTGGAGCAGGAGAAGCCAACACAAAGGCACAAGTCCTTTTGCCCAGCCCTTGTCCCAGGATTATGGGCTGGGTTCAAATCAAGCTGTCCTAGTTGAGGTGTGTGTGTGTGTGTGTGGAGAGGGGTGCTACCCTCCACACACTCCTAGTTGAGGTGTGTGTGTGTGGAGAGGTGCCAACAAGTGCCACCTCAATTTTCTCAGCCTTCCCAAAGGAGCTTCGTCACTTGAGACTTTCAAGAAAAGATTGGACTGCCATTGGTCAGAAATGGTGCAGGGCCGTGACGGCGAACCTATGGCATGTGTGCCACAGGTGGCACGCGGAGCCATATCTGTGGGCACGCGAGCGTTGCCCAGCTCAGCTCCAGCACGCATGCGCCTGCCAGACAGATGATTTCCGGGCCTTACGAGCCCACCGGAAGTCGGGAAATGAGCTGCTACTAGCCTCCAGAGGGCCTCCGAGTGGGGGAAGGCTGTTTTCGCCCTCCCCAGACTCCTAGAAAGGCTCCAGAGCCTGGGGAGGGCAAAAAACAGGCCCACCATGCCATCACGTGCCAAAAGCGGGGGAGCGCAGGGACACAACCATGCACCGGGGGGGAGGGCACATTAAATTATGGGTGTGGGCACACACGTGCACGACCCCTCCCCACACTCCCCATGCTTTTGGCACACAATGGCAAAAAGGTTAGCCATCACTGGTGTAGGGTCTCCTGCGTGAGCGGGGAGGTTAGACTAGATGTCATATAACAGTGTCGGCGAACCTGTGGCACACGTGCCGGAAGCGGCATGTGAAACCATCCCGCAAAGAATGTGCGGTCTCGCTGGCTCCTATTCCGTGTTCCTGTGATCACTCACGCGGTGGTCAGCTGGCTGTCACGTGCGTGGGAACGGCGGAACCCAGAAGAGAGGTGTTCTGTCACACATGCGCAGGCCAGCACCTGGCCTTCCGGGTTGACGTTGCGTGCCTGCGCGACGGACCACCATTGGTATACCACCGTTGGTATCTCGGTGTTCAGGTGCTGCTTGTGCATGCGCGATGGACCACCGCTCTTCCGGGTATCGGCACTCCCGTGAGCAAAAAGTCCAGCAGGGCCACGTATACCTCGCGGGATGGTTTCACGTGCCACTTCCGGCAAGCAGGCCGGCAAGCGGGCACGTCAAAGGTTTGCCATCGCGGACCTATAAGGTCCCTTCCAACTCTGTTTAACTGTAAAGTTTCCCATGCGCAAGCCCTGTTCGTGTGAACCGGTCTGAGGCCTTGCTGGCGTGCCGTAGAGCGGAGGTGGAGAGTTAATGCAAGGACCAGACCTTCCTGGACTGGTCCTTCCAGCCCTTCTCCCACAGCTACTGTTGGTTGCTGGGATGAGTAACGCTGATGGGTCTGAACAGCTCCAGCCAGGCGACAAGAGAAAAGAATAACAAGCTCTCCCCGTCAGGCCCAGCGATATGCTTGTTGCTATTTAAGGAGAGTCTGGTGGATTTAAGGCTAGCTGGGCTCTATTGTCATGGCCTCTCGGAACATTAGGGGCAGGAATGCGGTGAGTAGGTCCCTGTGGGAGGACTGGGGTGGTGGTGGGGGGAATGGGCCGTGGACAAGCTGGGGGCTGGATTCAACTGGTCCTGACAAGTCAGCAGGTCCAAAGGTGGAAAAAACGAGGCAAGTGAGACCATTGCCAGTTTGGGGAGAAAGTATCCTCCTCCCCTTCCCCCTCCCTCTCCTCCTGATGTTACATAGTTGGTCATGAAACGTCTGCAAGAAAATCACTAACCTCAGAGAGCACAAAGGACCCCAGAGTCCTCCTTCTCCTCCTCTTCCTCCTCCTCGTCCTCTTCCTCCTTCTCCCCCTCATCCTCCTGATGTTACATCGTTGGGTCAAGAAACGTCTGCAAGAAAATCACCAACCTCAGAGAGCACAAAGGACCCCAGAGTCATTGTCATCGTCCTCCTCCTCCTCCTCCTTCTCCTCCTCCTTCTCCTCCTCCTCCTTTTCCTTCTCCTCCTTTTCCTCCTTCTCCTCCTCTTCCTCCTCCTCCTCCTCCCCCTCCTCCTCCTGGTGTTACATAGTTGGGTCATGAAATGTTTGCAAGAAAATCACCAACTCAGCACGAAGGACCACAGAGTCGTCCCCCTCCTCCTCCTCCTCCTCCTCCTCCTCCTCTCAACTTTTCTCATGGAAGGCTTGCATCCTATCCCTACTGTTCATTTATCAGTCATTTCAGAAGGAGAAGAAAAGAAAAAATCGACATTGTTGGCTAACTCTCTAGTGAAGGGGCAGGCAGAGAAGCGACAATTGGTGTTAGATTCTCTCCTCGCTTAGTTTCCACTCCGTTTGATTCTCGTCCCGTCCTGGGGTGCTTTGGAGAACAGCTTAACCGTCTCTTCTTTGTGGCAGCCGCTCAAATTAATGGAAGATGCCATCAGAGGTTATTTAGAAGATGTTATTTCGTGCTTACGCTTATATATATACTTATATATCGTATAGTTATTTCTTGCTTATGCTTATATATACTGTTTTGACAAATAAATAAATAAATACATCTCCCCCACCCCCTCACCCCCGCCAGCCCTTCTTTTCATTCGACTAGACATACCCGATTCCTGTCTTCCTCCCTCTTCTCCCAACATGCCAAAAAGTGACACAGGAGAAGTGTGTGTGTGTGTGTGTTTGTGTTGATCTCATTTTGACGCTTCCGGTCCAACACCCTTAGAAGTGATTTTATACTGCTTTAAATTCCTATCTGCCAGTTTTGTCCTGGCCCCGTATTGTCCCTCTCTTGATAGAAATGGATCCCCATCCATGGAGCTGGTGTGACATCTTTTGTCGCCGCGGTGTGTTTTTTAAACAGCGGCTAGTTATCTTTCTCCATACCCCGTAACAGCAGGTAGATTTGAAGACATCTTTCCCTGTTTCTTCCCACCGGCTGCAGAAATTGATTGATCTGGGCCTTTCCAGAGGCAAGATACCATCCCTTCTCTCTCTCTCTCTCTCTCTCTCTCCCCCCCCTCCCGCCCACCCCCATCCTACAAGTGGCTGCGAGCTTCACCTGTCAGTGGGAGTGAAGTGAAGGGAGACAGCAGTAAGGCTTTAATCTTCATGATAGCGCCGATGTTAATTTAATCTTCCTGGATATTTCAGCAAAAAAAAAAAAGAAATAATATTTTAATAATGTAAGTGGACCTGGGGGGTGGGGGGGTACAGCCCCCACATAGGAGGTTTGTGCATCGGGGTGGGTGGGTGGGTGGGTGGGGACGGGACGAAAATTGCTAAAGTGGTAGATTTATCTAAAGGGAGGCTTGTCTAGAAGTTTGAACCCAGCTGAGGAGAAACTCCATCATCTTCCCATGACAGTTTGGGCTTCCTTCTCTCTAGATGTGTCAACGCAACGTTCAGGTTGTGAAAGTTTCTAAAGCCCTCTCGAGCATTCAAAACATCTCGGACGTCCCCTCTGACTAATAAAACCGTCACAACAATCTTGTAAGGTAACTTAATAGGCTACTGTTACCCAAACAGCGATGGAAGGACCGAAGTTGGAAAGAAGAAGTAGCCCCTTGAATAATGTCATGGTAGACACCAGATTGAATCTAGGACTTCTTTTTGATAGAATTCCGCTCCAGTGGTAGGATTCAGCCGGTTCAGGCAAACCGGTAGTGGCGACCTGCTATGCCGTCCTATTTAGCCACATTTTCTAAGCCGCGCACCTGCCCTGCAAGCTGCGCACGGGAGCGAATTTTTGGTGCGCGGCGATCCGGTGGTAAAATTGCATGAAACCCACCTCTGCTCAGTTCTCATTCCTGAGTAATGTAATGGGCTGTGCCAACGGAAGCCGTACGGTATCCTGGTCACCTCCGTTGGTCCAGGCACAACTGCTAGTTGGTCCCATCACTTGGCCTTTTATTGGGTCTGTTTTTGAGCAGGTAGAGATGCCTCCAGTTTGGGAACCAGAAAGAGAGAGAGCGAAAAAGAGGGACAAGGAGAAAAAGGGAGATGGGAGAGAGAGAGAGAAAGAAAGAGAGGGGGGGAGGGAGGGAGGAGGGAGGAGAGAGAGAAAAGGGAGAAGAGAGAGAGAGGAGGAGGAAGAAGAGGAAGAGGAGAAAAGGAGATGGGAGAGAGAGAGAGAGAGAGGAGAGAGAGAGGAGAGATGGCGGAAGAGAGAGAGAAGAGGAGGGAGGAGGGAGGAGGAGAGAGAGGAGAGGAGGAGAGAAGAGGAGAGAGAGAAGAGGAGAGAGAAGAGGAGGAGAGAGAGAAGAGGGAGGAAAGGAGGGAGGAGAGAGAAAGAGAGGAGAGGAGGAGAGAGAAGAGGAGAGGAGAGAGATAGAGGAGAGAGAGAAGAGGAGAGAGAGAGGAGGAGAGGAGATGGAGGAGGAGAGAGAGGAGAGTGAGAAAAGAAGGAAGAGAGGAGTGGGAGAGGAGGAGGAGGAGAGATGTCAGAATTGTGTGCTGTGGCCGGGTCTGCCCACCATGTAGACTCGGCTAACATAAGATCAGGTAGTTTGCAGTTGTGAGAAACCAACCGTTATTTTCGCCGTCCAATTAAGCAGCGATGGGTATGTGTGTTCTTTTTTTTTTTTTTGAGTTTTACATAGTTTACAGTTTTTATTACTTTTTATAATATAAAATACAAAAGCAAATAGTAGGGGGGGAAAAGGGAGGGGAAAGAGAAGTGTAGAAAAGAAGGGAGAAAAGGAGGTTGACTTCCGACTCCCTTGGGCGCGTGCGGTCGAATAAAACAGGACCCTCAAACCCCGACTTTCTTAACTTTTACATAAAGAGCCCAAGCAAGCCGTTTCTGTAACAATCAAACCTATCTAAAACTCCCAAAAATCAAAGTTTCATTCCCCTCCCCTCCCCTCCACACACACACACACACCTCAAGCACAAAGTCCAGAAGTGGTTTCCAAGTGGAAACAAAAATAATTGTGTGTTTTTTTTTCCTTCTTCTTTGATCAACACAGTCAATGGGAGGAGTGGGGGGGGGCTCCTGTCCTGTCTGAACACAGACCCTGTTCTCCCACACTGGGGGGGTTAGTCAGTCGTGTGAACCCCAGTTGTGTGACTGCTGAGCCCACACCCAGCACACCCTGTTCCGACGTGGGAGAAAAGGAAGAGAAGCAGCGCCCAGCGCACCGCCCTAGATTGGCCCGGGGGGGCCCGCCTCTGCTTGCCCGTAGGGCCACGTAGCCACGGGCTTTGCCGTCAGCGTGGCACAGTCAGGGGACCCCACTTGCTCCGCTGGCAAGCCGGCCTCTTTTTCTGTATGGAAATGAAGAATTTAGGCTAATGGAGCTCAACCATCTCTAATTTTGCGATGGCAGGAGGATTTTGATTGAAAGTAATTAAGCAAGCTAGCTGTAAAATTAATTAAAGCAAAAAAGGGGGAATTTTTTTATTGGATTGGATAGCGATATAGCGGCTGTCAAATGGGGGACGGATGGGGGTGACCTGGATTCGTTGCCCTCCCCTCCCCTCCCGCTCGGGACGTTTATGTCACTGTAATCTCCTTACAGCGGCTGGTGCGCATTTGTTTGAAATAATCAAGGAAATATGGTCAGAAATTGTCAGCTTTCAGATCTAATTTACCTGACAGCCTCGTGCAGGACAGAATGGCTCTGTGTGTGTGTGTGTGTGTGTGTTTGTGTGTGTGTGTGTGTGTGTGTGCGCACGCGTGTGCGAGGGAGCGAGCAAGCCAGCGGTGAACTCACACGCTCGTGAATCCACGCTTGCCTATAATTGCAGAGGGCATCTCTGTTTTTGCGCCCCCCACTTTCCCTCTGCTGTGCACTTGCAGTCTCCCGACACACACACACACACACACACACACACCCCTCAAGGAGAGGGAAAAAGCATGCAAGCAAAGCATTTGCCCGTTTTTTTAGGATCTGGCCGGTTCGTCGTCCTTCTCTCTCTCTCTCTCTCTCTCTCTCTCTCTCTCTCCCTTCACCCTCTTGGCTTTCCCCCTGTTGTGCACTTTCAATCTTCCCGACACATACACACACACACACACACACACACACACACACACACACACACCTCCAAGGAGAGGGAGAAAGCAAGCAAGCAAAGGGCGAGAAGGGCGGTATAAAAATCGAATAAATAATAATAATAATAATTTGCCCGTTTTTTAGGGTCTGACCGGTTCGTCGTCCTTCTCTCTCTCTCTCTCTCTGTCTCTGTCTCTGTCTCTCTCTCTCTCTCTCTCTCTCTCTCGGCCCTCACCCTCTCGCCTTTCCGTCGTCCAGCTTGGCCCGTCTCCCCCTCATCCCTGTGCCATAACCAGCTTTAGGGCTTAAGGAATATAGGATTAAGGGAGGTGGCTATAATTCTGTATTCCAGATGGTTGACCACCGCTAAATCCACAAGCACAAAATACCTCCGTTTTAAAAATACTCCTAAATTAGTTCCTCCTTTTTGTTTTATTTTTTTCGTTCCAAGTTCTCTCTAAGATAAAAGTAAAGGTTCCCCTCGTACATATGTGCTAGTCGTTCCTGACTCTAGGGGGCGGTGCTCATCTCCGTTTCAAAGCTGAAGAACCAGCGCTGTCCGAAGACGTCTCCGTGGTCATGTGGCCGGCATGACTCAACGCCAAAGGCGCACGGAACGCTGTTCCCTTCCCACCAAAGGTGGTCCCTATTTTTTCTATTTGCATTTTTTTTTTAACGTCAGAAATGTTGTAGGGTCTCCTGCTTGAGCAGGGGGTTGGACTAGATGACCTATAAGGTCCCTTCCAACTCTGTTAATCTGTAAAGCCTGCTTCCCTAGAGTCTCTCTATCCCGATTTATCCGGGAGATCACAGGAGCTTCCACGACCAACGGCGGCGGGATCTGGTGATGTAGCCAAATTTCTCTTAGGGCTATAACAAGGTCTGGGAGGCGAGGAGGGGAAATCCAGAAGTGTTCTTATCAGATTTGCATTGTTAAAGCCAGATGTTGAGAGAGCAAGAGGCTAATTTGAGTCACTGACACATAGCCTGTGATTGATTTGTGTCGTTTTATTTCTCTCTCTCTCTCTCTCTCTCTTTTTTGAAGGGATGAGTTGGCCTAATTCTTTTGACTTCTTGGGTTAAAACCGTTTCGAACTAGAAACGCAGCTATTCTTTCTTGCTTCGTGGATAGTTTGCATATCTTACCGAACTAGATAACGTCTTAACCTAGTTGAGCTGATGCCTATGTAGATTTTTAAAAAAACAACAACGTATCTATTATTTGCTTTGGCGTCTTTCGTACATGACCTAAAATAGGCCAAACGAGAGATAATCGATAATAAGCAAGGCTGCAGGTAGATTAATCAACTTGGGCGCCACTTGATTGATCTACGGAGACCAAAGCAGTTTTAGGATGATGTGATAGCAATAGCCCTTAGACTTATATACCGCTTCACAGGGCTTTTACAGCCCCTCTCTTAAGCGGTTTACAGAGTCAGCCTATCGCCCCCAACAATCTGGGTCCTCAGTTTAGCCACCTCGGAAGGATGGAAGGCTGAGTCGACCTTGAACTGGTCAGGATCGAACTGTTGGCAGTGGACAGAACTTCCAATATTGCATTCTAACCACAAGGAAGGAGGGAAGGAAGGAAGGAAGGAAGGAAGGAAGGAAGGAAGGAAGGAGATAGCAATAGCATTTAGACTTATACACTGCTTCACAGTGCTTTTACAGCCCCTCTCTTAAGCGGTTTACAGAGTCAGCCTATCGCCCCCAACAATCTGGGTCCTCATTTGACCCACCTGGGAAGGATGGAAAGCCAATGATGGGTTCCACCATGACGCGAGGTCTTTCTGCCATTGTTATGGACTTGAGCTGCATAGCAGGGCTTCAAAGGAGCTCTGTTCCTGACTGACGGAGAAGCCGTTGTGGGGATCTAGTTTCGATATCCCATCCTGGATTGCCCAAGTAAGAGATGGAACCTGAAGGGCGGAGGCCGTAGCCAAAGGGATCTGCTAGGCCAAGAGTTGCTCTGGTCGACGCTTGGCCAGGATTGTCTGTTGATCCAAGACCTTGTGTGATGGACACTCAACTTCAGGGAAGGTGTGGACAAGTTCCTGTTATTCTCTCTCTTTCTCTCTCTCTCTCTTTCTCTCTCTCTCTCTCTCTCCCCCTCTCCCTCCCTCCATGTATCTCTTTCTCTTTCTTTCTTGCTCTCCCTCTCTCCGCCTTTCTCTCTCTCTTCCTCCCTCCCTCCTTCCCTCCTTCTATGTGTCACTTTCTCTCTTTCTCTTTCTTTCTTGCTCTCCCTCCCTCCCTCTCTCTCTTCCCCTTCCCTCTCTCCCTCTATGTGTCTCTTTCTCTTTTTTCTTGCTCTCCCTCTTTCTCTTTCTCTCTTTCTCCCTCTCCCTTGCTCCCTCTTTCTCTCTCTCTTCCTCCCTCCCTCCTTCTGTGTGTCTCTTTCCCTTCCTTACTTCCTCCCTCCCTCCCTCCCTTCCTTCTTTCCTTTCTCTCTCTCTCCCTCCCTCTCTCTCCAAAGCCAAAACGAAGCAAGGATGAAAACTAATGAGGCGGACAAGAGGTGGTAACCTCTGAGGATGAGAACATGGATGGGAAACTAGGTTGTCTTTATGTTCTCCATCAATGACCGGGACTGTTTACATGCAGAAAGGAAAGGAAAGGAAAGGAAAGGAAAGGAAAGGAAAGGAAAGGAAAGGAAAGGAAAGGAAAGGAAAGGAAAGGAAAGGAAAGGAAAGGAAAGGAAAGGAAAGGAAAGGAAAGGAGGAAGCGTGTGAGATAATCAGTCATTTGACATAATGTAGACCAGGTGCTGCTACTTTAACATACTGAGACTTTGGCAGCTACCAAGGAAAACTTTAGGACTGGGGCTGGATCCACCAATCCTGGTCCACCTGTCAGTGTAAGAAAGGTTTCTCTCCAGGAAACCACAGATAAGCTAGAGGGTTTTCCAGCCTGTTGTGGCTAGAAAATTCAGGCTATGATTTCTCTTTGCTCCCACCTGATGTGGTTCTTTCTTTCATGTGGTTCGAATCCCTAGTGCCGCATAACGGGGTGAGCTCCCGTTCCTTGTCCCAGCTTCTGCCAACCTAGCAGTTCGAAAGCAGGTAAATGCAAGTAGAAAAATACGAACCATTTTTGGTGGGAAGGGAACAGTGTTTTGTGCGCCTTTGGCATTGAGTCACCCCGGCCACATGACCACGGAGACGTCTTCGGACAGCGCTGGCTCCTCGGCTTTGAAACGGAGATGAGCACCGCCCCCTAGAGTCAGGAACGACTAGCACGTATGTGCGAGGGGAACCTTTACCCTTTACCTTTTCCATGTGGTCTTCAGACGGTGGACGTCACTTGCCTTGTGCCTGTTTTTATGAAGTTCTTTGCTGGGGCAGATCTGTTCCTCTTAGCCCTATCAGGCTGCTCGGATCCACTGTGGTTGTCGGTCCTTCCCGCCATCCGCCACTGAACGATCGTAACCAGAAGTGCCAAGAGTGAGGCGCTCCAGAAGGCTCTGCCATTGCTCCTCCTGTTTTTGTTTTTGTTTTTTGTTTACATTTATACCCCGCCCTTCTCCGAAGACTCAGGGCGGCTTACAGTGTATAAGGCAATAGTCTCATTCTATTTGTATATTTTTACAAAGTCAACTTATTGCCCCCCCAACAATCTGGGTCCTCTGTTGTACTTCTTGTCTCAGGCCTTCCCAGGGAATAAGGTCCCAGGTAGCTCCAAAAACGATCAACCGTTATTTTCTCACTTACGAGAAAGCTAAAGTGAGAAGTTTGTGAGAAGCCTCAAAAGTGAGGCCTCAAAAGTGAGGCGCAGGAAAGTCAGGCCAGAACCGACGGTTTTATTATGTGAACTGTGTTTATTCTGTCCCCGCTTCCCTGCAATCTCCCAATATTAGGATATTTCAACGTTCAAAGTAGCGTTTTTATTATTAAATTTATAAATTTATTATTAAATAAATTTAATTTAATAAAATAAATTTAATATTTATTTTATTAAATAAAATAAAATAAAATAAAATAAAATAAAATAAATTTAATATTTAATAATATTAAATATTAATAAATTTATTATTAAATAAAATAAATTATTATTTTATTTATTATTAGCGTATTCCCCTCTACTCTCCCGATGCCTTTCCTCGGTGTCCTATAAACCCAGCAGTCTATATAAGACTGCAATCTACGATTTAATTAATTCCAAACACACCCACCACATGCGCACACCAAATGCCCATCTTCCTCCTTTCCCGTTTCCTGGGCTATCTTTGCGAGGAGGGGCTCGCCTCCCCTACTTGCTTCTTAAACCGGGACCCTTTGAGGGCGAACCCAGACTTAAAATAGGAGATTTTGTCCGTCGTGGTATTCCTTCTCTTCAACAAGTGATGCTTCTTTCAATAAATCCCTGTTGATCATTGCCTGGGCCAGGGGTCGGCAACCTTAAACACTCAGAGAGCCATTTGGACCCGTTTCCCACAGAAAAGAAAACACCGGGAGCCACAAAACCCTTCCCGTGCCTGACTATTTCCTGAACCGCCACAAAACTAGCATATGTAGCCGAATTAAAGATTCTGTTTTCTTCTGAAACTTTTCTTTTCTTGGATTTATCCATGGTTGGCCTACCAGGGGTCGAAAAGCTGAATAAATTGCGCATCGGTGGGTGTCTCACATTGGCGGTTGTGGCGTATATTTTGAGTGACAGGGAGCCGCAGCAGAGGGATGAAAGAGCTACATGCGGCTCCAGAGCCACATGCGGCTCCAGAGCCACATGCGGCTCCAGAGCCACATGCGGCTCCAGAGCCACATGCGGCTCCAGAGCCGCCGGTTGCTGACCCCTGGCCTGGGCCAAAGCTTCGTAATGCTGCCTCCCGGCTTCGTCAAGTTACTTTTCCCATCTAAGGACAAGATACAAGATTTTTCAGCCTCCTTTCCTGGTTGGCCCTGTCAGGCGGACAATCCAGGGTTTAATGCAAAACCACCATCTGGATGATGGCTTCCTCCTCTGTGGTTGATTCGCTTAACCCTCTTGCAAAAAGTTTGGGTTTTACTGCAAGTGGGAAAATCACCATATCTGTTCCAGAAAGAACTATATATTCTTAGTTAGCTGTTTCCTTTGGAACTAGTCGATCTAAGTTTGTTTGCTTTAAGACTCTGCTCACTAATTTCCTGTTTGCATTCCCATGCTACCCCGGTTTTTTTGTTTTTTTTGTCTTGTCCCCAGCCTCTTAGCACAACCCAGGAACTGCCTGTGAAAAAGGGCAGCACTCCACTAACTAGGTGCCTCCTATAATTCGTGAACTCCCCACCCATCGTTGGGAATTGCAGTGTCGCTTGGAAGGAAATGAGGAAGCGCCAGGTTGACAAAGGCCGAATTTCTCCGTTTATTATTTCTCACCTTCCGCACATCTTTCTCTTTCTTGATCACCGTTATCATTTCTAGTGGATTTTTTGTTCTACCACTGTTCACTCATAAATAAATGGAATACGTTTCATTTTTTTTTTTGAAAAAAATACAGTTAGCCGCAACTTATTTTATCCATAGCATTTTCTCTTATTCCTCCGCATAACAACAATGCTGTGAGCGGTGAGATTCAGCCGGTTCGGTCCGGATCGTGCGAACCGGTGGCGGCAACTACGGGAGGATCCGCCCACCCCACCCAGACGTAATGCGGGACTACTGTGCATGCGCGCATGCTCACATTTGCAAACTGGTAGGGAAGGTGAGCGGATCCCACCTCCAGCTGAGAAGCAGCGATTGGGCCAGATTTATTTATTTTTTTAAATTAAAAAAAAATATAGAAAAACCGCCCTGAGTCCTTCGGGAGAAGGGCGGTATAAAAATCTAATAAATACTAAATACTAATACTAAATCCTTCTCTGTGGGGGCTCCCACCCTCTGGAACGAACTTCCCCCGGGTTTACGCCAAATACCTGACCTTCGGACCTTTCGCCGCGAATTGAAAACATATCTATTTATTCGTGCGGGGCTGGCTTAAATTTTATTGGTTTTAAATTTCTATTATTAATTTTAAGGGTTTTTTTAGTTTTACATATTTTAAAGTTTTTAGGCCAATTTTATAATAAGTTTTTTAATTTGTATTTTAATTGTATATACACCGCCCTGAGTCCTTCAGGAGAAGGGCGGTATAAAAATCGAATTAATAATAATAATAATAATAATAATAATAATAATAATAATAATAATAATAATAATAATAATAATAATAAAAAAAATCAGAAATAATTTGAGCCAGCTTTCTCTGGTTGATGGTGGGCTAGAACTGGTCTCTGGCCAATTCTCTGTCACGTTTTACAAACCATGTTTTTGTTTGGGGAAAATAGGTATTTGTAGAATAGCGATACAGTTGTAGGCAATTGTCCAGCAGCCCCCACCTCACAAGGATATATAGGCAGGAGGCCACAAGGTGACTTACGATGTTTCTTAGCTTTAATGGATTTCTTAAGATCTTGTGAAAGGGTTCAGTGGCTAAGACACTGAGCTTGTCGATCGAAAGGTCGGCAGTTCAGTGGTTTGAATCCCGAGTGCCGCGTAATGGGGTGAGCTCCCGTGGCTTGTCCCAGCTTCTGCCAACCTAGCAGTTCGAAAGCAGGTAAAAAATGCAAGTAGGAAAATAGGGACCACCTTTGGTGGGAAGGTAACAGCGTTCCGTGGGCCGGCCACATGACCCCGGAGACGTCTTCGGACAGCGCTGGCTCTTCGGCTTTGAAACGGAGATGAGCACCGCCCCCTAGAGTCAGGAACGGTTAGCACACTTGTGTGATGGGAAATTTTACCTTTACCTATAAGATCTTGCAATTCCCATCGTGGTAGTTTGGATCGGGTGTTTTTGTTTTGCGCCTCTGGTGATTTGCTGCCAGAAAAGTAGTCCAAGCTGCCTCCTCTTCTATGTTCAAGTGAATGAAAGATGTGGAGACTCTAGAAAGAGTACATAGAAAAGCAACAAAGATGATTAGGGGACTGGAGGCTAAAACATATGAAGAACGGTTGCAGGAACTGGACATGTCTAGTTTGATGAAATGAAGGACAAGGGGAGACATGATAGCAGTCTTCCAATATCTCAGGGGTTGCCACAAAGAAGAGGGAGTCAAGCTATTCTCCAAAGCACCTGAGAGTAGAACAAGAAGCAATGGGTGGAAACTCATCAAGGAGAGAAGCAACTTAGAACTAAGGAGGAATTTCCTGACAGTGAGAACAATTAATCCGTGGAACAACTTGCCTCCAGAAGTTGTGAATGCTCCAACACTGGAAGTTTTAAAGAAGAGATTGGATAACCATTTGTCTGAAATGGTGTAGGGTGGTGATGGCGAACCTTTTCAGCACCAAGTGCCCAAAAGGGAGCATGCGCACGCACACACATGTGCTTCATGCGCATGAACACACTCATCTGGGCCACGAGCTGGAAGAGGAGCTGCAGAAGGAACCCGGAAAATGAACTTCTGGTTTCCATTGCAGGCATGCACGCCGCCCGGCGACTCTTCCAGTCACTGCCATGCTTGCGCGTGCGCCAATCGGCTTTATTTCCTTTTTAAAAATGCTTTTAATAGTAAAAAAAAAAGAAGCTTCTGATGATCGTGCGGCTCAGCTGGGATCGTCAGAGCTTTTTAAAAGCATTTTTTTCTACGACCTCGTCGGCTGAAGAGGCTGTTAAAAAAATGCTTTTAAAAGGCTCCTCTGGTGATCCCAGCTGAGTTGCCCGATCGACAGAGGCTTTGTTTTTTCTTTTAAAGGCAAAAACAAAATGCTTTTAAAAGAAAAGAAAAACCTCTGACGATCAGGCAACTCAGCTGGGATCGCCAGAGGAGCTTTTTAAAAGCATTTTTTCTACAACCTCTTCGGCCAAAGAGGTTGTAGAAAAAAAATGCTTTTAAAAGTAAAAAAAAAAAAGTTGGCCACGCCCACCCAGTCACATTACCCCCCCCTACCAAGCCATGCCCACAGAACCAGTAGTAACAAATTTTACATTTCACCACTGCTATAGAGTCTCCTGCTTGAGGGGGTTGGACTAGAAGACCTCCAGAGACCCTTCCAACTCTCGTTCTTCTGTTACTTTGCTTGGCTTCCCTACATGAGATATAGTGTAAACCGCAGGGCCTTCCTTCTCCTTTGCCCTGGCCATTAAAATTTGTTACTACTGGTTCTGCGGGCGTGGCTTGGGGTGTGTGTGTAATGTGACTGGGTGGGCATGGCCAACTTTTTTTTTTTTAATTTTTAAAAGCATTTTTTTTTACAACCTTTTCGGCCGAAGAGGTTGATTAAAAAATGCTTTTAAAAGCCTGTGATGATCAGGCAACTCAGCTGGGATCGCCAGGGGGGAAAAAAATGCTTTTAAAAGATTCTGACGATCCCAGCTGAGCCACGCGATCATCAGAGCCTTTTTTTTTTTACTTTTAAAAGCATTTTTTTGGCCGAAGAAAAAATGCTTCTAAAAGTAAAAAAACCCCAAACCTCTGATGATCATGCAGCTCAGCTGGGGCGGGGGGTGGGGGTGGGGCAGGGATTTTTTGCTACCAGTTCTCCGAACCACCTGCCGCCATCGCTACCGGATCAGGCGATCCGGTCTGAACCGGTAGCATTTCACCCTTGCCACTTCCCCTCCGTGGGATGGCATATAGGTCAGCAGCCCCTGTCTCTATGCAAAGCCCCAATCCTAAGAATCCGCATCCCAGGCAAAGAATCCGCATCCCAGCCGGCTTTCCTCCCCTCTCCCTTCCTGCCCTGCCAGCTTTTCTTCCACCGTCTCCCCCTCTGGCTTTAGTAGCCCCCTTTATTTTATTTTATTTTTTTCCCTGCCAGCTCAGGGCACCGGGGAAAACAACAAAAACAACAACAACAACAACAACAGTGGGGTGTTGTTGGGTTTTTTTTTTGCTGGGATTGCCAAAAAACCCTGTGTGTTCAACGAGTCCCCAAACATCCCTTTATTTTTATTGTTCTGTTAATTACTGTTTAAACTTTAATAAGTCACTTTGTCAGGCGGGGCGGGTTGGGGGGGGTGGCGGGGTAGGGGTGGGGGTGGGGGTGGGGGGAAACCGTGCAGCGTGGTTTCTTTGCAAAACACTGAGCCCAGCGGTGACTCTGGTGTAACATAACCCTTTCTACAATGTGGGAATGTTTAGACTGGAAGAGAAACTTGTTATTTTAACGACGGTTAAAGCAAAGAGGGTGGGTTTGTGTGGCGGTGGCGGGTCAGGGAGGTGGGGGGGAGAACAGATAAAAGAAGGAAACGCATTTGATGGGTGAATGGCTCTTTTTCCTTCTTGGCAATATTCTCGCTGCGGGCGTATTGTCGCCTGGCAAAAGTTGGTTTTTTGTGGTGGTGTTGTTTTTTCTCACGTCGTCGCCTGGATTTCGCTCCCTTTCCCCATGCAGGCCATTCCCCCTTCCCGCCGATTCATTTCAACTTTTCAGATCGGTCCAAAATTTTAGCAAGGGGTTCTCTGCCCAGGTGCTGAGTGAGCGTGACCATGGGGGGGGGTGCGTGTGGCCTAGTTGGCCTTTTGCACCCACGCCAGTGGAGGGGAGTGTTTTTGCCCTCACTGGGCTCTGGAGGCTTTCCTTGAGCCTCCGGCAGGGCGAAAAGAGCCTCCCCAGGCTCTGCAGGCCAGAAATGGGCCCGTTTCTGGCTTTCCCAAACTTCCGGTAGGCCCGTTTTTTGCCCTCCCCGAGCCTCCGTGCGCACCCTGCACTTATCTGTGTCCAAAACGGGCCGCAGGGGAACTACTGGGAGGGGTGGGAACGGGTGGGTGGGGCCATCCAGGAGTGGGATTTGGGGGTTCTCTGAACTGCACAGAATCTTAGCTAGAGGTTCTTCCGAACCCCCAGCAGCCCCACCCCTGAGTCCAGGAGACAGGAAGGTGCCATCTAGTAAAACCGCTAACAGGCAAGAAGGATTCAGGAGCAAAACTGAAATTTTCCACCGGGGTTCCCGCTCAGATAGAATAGAATTTTATTTTTATTGGCCAAGTGTGATTGGACACACAAGGAATTTGTCTTGGTGCATATGCTCTCAGTGTTCATAAAAGAAAAGATACGTTCATCAAGGTACAACATTTACAACACAATTGATGTGGGCTACCAACGGCCTCCCCTCACAGTTCCCATCCTTTGCGAATTCCAGTTTGCCGTATCTTTTACCTCTCCCTTGACTTCCCCGTCATTTTAAAGTCCATAAGAACAGAGCAGGGAGTCCTCGATTTACGACCGCAATCGAGCCCAACGTATCTGTCGCTAAGCAGGACGTTTATTAAATGAGTTTTTGCCCCTTGTTACGGCCTTTCTTGCTGCCCTTGTTACTTGAATCGCTGCCGTCGTTAAGTTAGTCACTGGGTTGTTAAGTGAATCAGGCTCCCTCTTCGACATCGCTTGGCAGAAGGTCACAAAAGGGGGATTGCGCGACCCTCCCCCCCGGGAACACGACAACCGTCGTAAATATGAGTCCCCTTTGCCAAGAATCTGAATTTTGATCGCGGGGATGCTGCCACGGTCGTAAGGGTGAAAAAAATGGTCATAAGTCCCTATTTTTTCAATACCATCGTAACTTTGAACGGTTACTAAATGAACTTTTGTAAGCTGAGGGCTCCCTGTATTTCTTCACCTGTTTCTTTAGTAAATTTCTACACCGTCCATGTCGCCTAAATGACTTGATTTGCATGCTTAGCTAGGAGATGTGAATTTTCTGATATTTGTAGACTTCCAGGCGAAGCAAGCTCTCCCAGTATTTCTTCTGCCCAGGGGTGAAATCCAGCAGGTTCTGGAGAACCGGTAGCGGAAATTTTGAGTAGTTCAGAGAACCGGTAGCGGAAGTTTTGAGTAGTTTGGAGAACTGGCAAAATACCACCTCTGGCTGGCCCCAGACTGGGGTGGAAATGGAGATGTTGCAATATCCAGTATCCTTCCCCTGGAGTGGGGTGGGAATGGAGATTTTGCAGTATCCTCCACCTAGGAATGGGGAGAGAATGGGGAGTTTGTAGTATCCTCCACCCAGGAGTGGGGAGGGAATGGGGATTTTGCAGTATCCTCCACCCAGGAATGGGGAGAGAATGGGGAGTTTGTAGTATCCTCCACCCAGGAGTGGGGAGGGAATGGGGATTTTGCAGTATCTTCCCCTGGAGTGGGGAGGGAATGGAGATTTTGCAGTATACTTCCCCTGGAGTTGGGAGGGAATGGAGATTTTGCAGTATCGTTCCTCTGGAGTGGGGATGAAATGGGGATTTTGCAGTATCCTTCCCCTGGAGTTGGGAGGGAATGGAGATTTTGCAGTATCGTTCCTCTGGAGTGGGGATGAAATGGGGATTTTGCAGTATCCTTCCCCTGGAGTGGGGTGGGAATGGAGATTTTGCAGTATCCTCCACCCAGGAATGGGGAGAGAATGGGGAGTTTGTAGTATCCTCCGCCCAGGAGTGGGGAGGGAATGGAGATTTTGTAGTATCCTTCCCCCAGCAGTGGGGAGGGAATGGGGATTTTGCAGTATCCTTCCCCTGCCACACCCACCAAGCCGTGCCCAACCGAACCGGTAGTAAAAAAATTTGGATTACCGCCACTGCTTCTGTCCCATGCAGGAACTGCCCGGCTTCCTAGCCGTTCCTCTCCGCCTTTGCCTCCATGATGTGCCAGTTCTCTCCCATTTCTTACCACCACCACCCCATGCTGTTTTATGTCATGGCACCACACGCGTGATTTTTATCAGGATTCCAGCTTCGGGTTGAATGAGTTGAAGGCTAGCCCTTCAGGAGTCAGGCTGGCTTTCCAAATGACCTGGGTTCGAACTTCGGGGTCCTCTTTCCGTGCTCGCCCACCAAGAGGCTTCGTGAGGCATCGGACCCTTCCGTGGCATGCAACTACGACTCCTACTAATTACGATAGTGGAAACAACAAGACGAAAAACAAGCTGCAACAAGGATTGGGTGGAAACCCACCATCCCAACAGCGGTTCCGCTTTAACGCCGAGCAGTTGGGTTTGGAGCCGTGGTGGCACAGTGGTTAGAACGTGTTTATTGCAGGCTCATTCTGCCCGCTGCCAGCAGTTTGATCCTGACCGGCTCAAAGTCGGCTCAGCCTTCCGTCCTTGCGAGGTCTGTAAAACGAGGACCCAGATTGTTGGGGATTCTGTAAACTGCTTAGAAAGGGACTGCAAAGCACTACGGGAGTAGTATACAAGTCTTAAGTGCTCTTGCTGTTGCGTGAATTGTGTAGAGTCTGCGGGAGCTCCGTGTCCTACACCCAGGTTGGGTTGGGTTGGGTTGGTTTAGCTCTGCCGATAAAGATAGGAAGCCAAAGTCGGTGGATTTCCTCTCTAGCTCTCCTCCGGTAACCTTTCTGCCGTCTTGGTCTTGCTCCACGGAGGAGGGGAGTTAAAAGTTATCAAAACAGGGAACTGGGAAATCTCAGAAGCATTTTTTTTTCTTTTTTTGCAAGAATGATTTAGGACAGATTTCACAGCCAGAATAGCAGAGGAAAAGTTGGAGATCCTTAGTCTGGACATAGGGAAATCGAGGGATATTATTTAACCTGACTCGGAGATTCTAATTTGTGGGACGGGGTGAAAAATTTCATTTCTAGCGGGTAGAATCCTGTTGGAGCAGACAAATCTTTTCTGTTACATTTAACTCCCCTTTCTTTCTTTCTTTCTTTCTTTCTTTCTTTCTTTCTTTCTTTCTTTCTTTCTTTCTTTCTTTCTTTCTTTCTTTCTTTCTCTTTCTCTCTCTCTTTCTCCCTCCCTATCTCTTTCTCTCTCTCTTTCTCTCTCTCTCTCTCTTTCTCTCTTTCTCTCTCCCTATCTCTCCCTCCCTCTCTCTCTTTCTTTCTTTCTCTTTCTCTCTATCTCTATCTCTCCCTCTCTCTTTCTCTCTCTCTCTTTCTTTTTCTTTCTGTTTCTATCTTTTCTTTCTCTTTTTCTTTCTTTTTCTTTCTGTCTCTATCTTTTCTTTCTCTTTGTCTCTTTCTCTCTCTCTCTCTCTCTCTCATATATACACACAGACACAGCGGTTACAACACAAGTAGTCCTTGACTTACCACTACAACCGAGCCCAAAATTTTCTGCCGCTAAGCGAGAATTCGTTCAATGAGTTTTGCCCCATTTTGCAAGCTTCCTTGCCACAATTGTTACCGCACTAAGGCGGTTGAGTGAATCTGGCTTCCCTATCGACTTGGCTCGTCGGAACGTCGCAAAAGGGGATCCCACGAGCCCCGCCCCCTACCCGGGACACTGCAACCCGGTCATAAATACGAGTTAGTTGGCCAAGCACCTGAATTTTGATCACGAGACCTCGGGGGTGTTGCGATGGTCACCAAGTGTGATCAGCGGTCCCGAGTCATTTTTTTTCAGCGTTGTCGTAACGTCAAACAGTCACTCAGTGAGCTATTGTAAGTCGAGGACCATCTTATTGGAGGTAAAAAGGACCTCCTCCTTCTGCAATTTTAATCTCGAGGGAATTTTGACCAGAAGGTGGGATTCACTTACCTTTCCTACCGGTTGGCAAATCTGAGTGGCGCACATGTGCGTGCGGGCTTTTCTCGCACACGCCCCCCTCTGCCCGTGCGCAATAGTCGTGCATTAACATCCAGCCGGGTGGGCGGAGCCTCCCACAGTTGCCGCTACCGGTTCGTGCGATCCGGAGAGAACCGGCTGAATCATCCCACCACCCATTTTGACCCATTCCTAGATGTGGCGTCGGCTGCCTTCCGATGCCCAGAGTCTTGCGCCTGGCCTGGCTCTGGAAAGGACTTTTGTATTTTTTCAGGCAGTTCCTGATGCTTTTCCCTGGGCCTAACTGCAGACCTCAGCAAGATATCCTTCTCCCTCCCCTCCTCCCTCCCTCCCTCCCTCCCACCCACCCACCCACCGTGGACCACCCGCCCACCCCCCCGAAATGAAGGGACAGATGGCATCTGTGGCCAGAGCAGCAGTGGGAATGCCCTCTGCTTTTCAATGAGGGCCTGTCCCTTTGCAGCCCTCGGGCGGACGATCTCTGAGCAAAAAAAAAAATGGGTATTGACTGTTCATCCGCCGGGTGGGGAGCCTCCCACAGTTGCCGCTACCGGTTCGTGCGATCCGGAGAGAACCGGCTGAATCATCCCACCACCCATTTTGACCCATTCCTAGATGTGGCGTCGGCTGCCTTCCGATGCCCAGAGTCTTGCGCCTGGCCTGGCTCTGGAAAGGACTTTTGTATTTTTTCAGGCAGTTCCTGATGCTTTTCCCTGGGCCTAACTGCAGACCTCAGCAAGATATCCTTCTCCCTCCCCTCCTCCCTCCCTCCCTCCCTCCCACCCACCCACCCACCGTGGACCACCCGCCCACCCCCCCGAAATGAAGGGACAGATGGCATCTGTGGCCAGAGCAGCAGTGGGAATGCCCTCTGCTTTTCAATGAGGGCCTGTCCCTTTGCAGCCCTCGGGCGGACGATCTCTGAGCAAAAAAAAAAATGGGTATTGACTGTTCATCCGCCGGGGTGGGGGGAGGGTTTGTGAAGCTGCCCCAGCAGAGAGAACTGGCTCCCTTCTCTCTTCATCCCTTGCCCATCGGCCGTCCGGGGTCTGCCTTCCTCCCCCACCCCACCCCATTTCGCCTGCCTTTCTTCTCCCCGTGGCCTGAGGAAGGGTCACTTTGGCCACAGAGCTTTGCTCAAGGATAGAGCCCCCCCCCCCGCCTTCCCTCCCTCCCCCTCCCCGGACAAAGGCAAGGAAGCAGAGTATTTAAACAAAAATTGCTGAGGTTTTATTTTCCCGTACTGCACGTTTCCCTAAATTGCCTTTGACTGCGTGCATCTCTAATGAAAGTTTATGCCCTTGTTAGAAGGACAACCAGGTCCGCTTCGGATAGGGTTGGGTCTGTCTTACTGCCAGCTGCCCTCCCCCGGCGTGCACGCGTGTGCACACACACACACACACAGAGAGAGGCATATACAGACATTTGGAGACATGCGTGCGCCCTCCCTAGCGAATAAGCAGAGGCTATTATAAAAAAAGGGGGGGGAAGTTGGAGGGGGGGGGAGAGAAAAATTCCATATTTATGTAAGTTGCTTTAAAAGGTTTTATCATGTCATAAAGGGGTGGGTTTGGGAGGGGGGGAAAGTACTCTTGGAAATTGATCCTGTACCGCTAGTCCATCGGGCAGAAGGACGTTAGGATGCTAATGGCCATTTTGCTCCGGGGTGGCTTATTAAAAAATTTATACATAAATGCTTAAAATTGCATAAATTATTTAAAAAAAATCATAGTAAGCGATTTGCAAACGGCCCTTTCCTTTGCCCCCCCCCATCTTTCCCTAATTTTCCCTGCCTTTTTACCTTTTTTTTTTTTTTTTTACCTTCCCTGAATTTTTATTTGTCTGGACTTTCCTCCCCTCGCCCTGATTTTAAGACATCCCCCCCCAAAAAAAAACCCGGTTTGTCTGAAATGAGTGATGTTGGTACTCCCAAAAAAATTAAAAAATGAAGACCCCCCCCCCCCAAAAAAAAGCGGGCCCTTCGCAAAGCAAAAATTGGGATGGGAGGAAGGAAGGAAAGAAGGAAGAAAAGAGGAGAGGACGGGGCAGGGGTGGGTGGGAGGCGAAAGGAAGAAGTTCCCGCATTTGCGCCGAGGGTCTCTCGCCCCGTGTGGAATGTCACCCACTCATCCTGGAGACTGGAGTGGGGAGGTTTATGATGGTTTCCCATTGATTTGTTTCCGCCACGCAGCTGCCGACCTCTATTGAGGGACAAACATAATCAGCGCTGACGCAAATTAGATGGTTATTCGTTTTGAAAATTGACAGAAAAACAATAAAAAAGATGAAATGCTCCCAAATCAATAGATATAATGAAATTCAAATAATCCGAGAGATGAGGTCTCCATGGCAACTGATAATGTGGAAAAGAAAACAATTTAATAAAGGACAGACACACTCTGAAAACAGATTGGGCCAAGGGAAGGGGGGGGGGAGGCGCGGGGAGGGGGGGGCGAGAGGGAGAGGGAGAGAGATGGGGCGGAGTGGGGGGGGGGATGCAGGCGAAAGGGAGGGGGCAGCAGTGGCAGCCTTCGCTTGGGGTGGGGGAGAGATGGCGAGCCCGCTTCGCCCCGCTTCTCCGGTTGGTTAGCGGTGCTCTAGTGAAGGATCACTGTCCACCCCAAGGACGCCTGGCATAATTAAGAGAGGCTTTCAGTCCAGAAAGTGCAGATTCAGGTTTTAATACACAAAATTATTTCAGGAGCACTGAATCGGAAAGTCGTTTGTTATGACCTTCCTGAGAGGCCTGGAGCAGGGCATGTTGGAGGCGCGGCGGCTGGGCCTGCTGAGTTATGGCATATTTGTGTTTTTATAGTGCGGAGGGGAGGGGGGAGGGGGGGAGAAGGTTAAACAGTATTTACAGCTCAGTTGTTTTCAGAAAGGAAAGAGAAATAGAGTTCATGAGAAGAGGAGAGAGAGAGAGAAAGAGAGAGAGGCGGGTGTGTGTGTGTGTGTGTGTCCCTTGCACCAATGCACCACTACTGGGGCAGACACCCGAAAAGGACTTCTCCGAACAGTGAAGAGTGAAAGTGGGGAGGGAGAAAGCATTGCATCTACTGCAGGATGGGGCAGAAGGCCCTTCTGCTGGACCTCTGGAGAGCCCATTTAGCTCTCTGCATCCCGGGCTGAGATTTCTGCCGAACGCCTCGCTCGTGCACTTAGATGAGACATGCAAGCCCGTTTTCAGCATTTGGAGGGACACCTGTGGCAGAAAGGAGGCCTTGCCTATTTGCTATGGGTGAATGAGATGGGGGCATGGAGCTGGGAGGCCAGGGCATGTCCGCTGGGCACCCATTTATGAAAGCAGCCAGGGAGGCCTAGTGCCAAATCGGACCGAAGGTCTCTCTCTGGTTAGAGCACCTTCCCGTTTTAAATCTGCCTACGCTGACTTCCCTCTTTTCATTTCGTGGATCTGACTTGTTTGCAAAGATTTTTTTTTATATCGCTCCGCTCCCGAGACTCCTGGCTGCTTTAGAGAATTAAAGACCAAGAAGTAGAACCATATTTTTTTTCCCTGTGTTCGAGAAACACAGGAGTTCTTTGGAAAACTCCTGAAAGAGTTTGATTTCAGTTTTTGCCTCTATATGGTCTTTCACAATCTCTCTCCTCTCTCTCTCTCTCTCTCTTTCTCTCGCTCCCTCTCTCTCCCTGCTCCCCCTCCCTCCCTCTTTGCATTTGTAATACAGAATATTAATACTGCCTGGCCCGAATGAAATAGCTAATGTTAGATGAATGCGAAGTATTATAATTCTTGTGTCCGCTGCCATTCAAGTGACCAGGAAACTATCCCAAACTCTCTCTTAAAAAGTCGCTGCGGGCTTCCCGCCTCTAAATTTAGCTCTTTCCCTCCAGAGTTGCTGCATTTGAGACCCTCATGGGTGATCAAACGGCCCCCCTCATTTTTTTTTTTTTATTATTTGGTTCGCTCGGCCACGTGTCCAGCCGGCCTCCCGCCTTGGATCCCTTGGTCTTGAGAAGCCAACAGTTGGGTTAGGGTCTCTGTCCCTCCCACTCCCCTCTTTGTCACCCCAAGATTGACAGCTTGGACGACCCATTGGAGATGTTAATGCTTCTGCCTGATTTTATGGAGTTACTTAGCTTAGGCCACTTAGATTTGTTTTGGACAGTAAACATTTTAACGCAAACAATGGTGTGTGTGTGTGTGTGTGGGAAATCTCAAAAGGATGAAAGAGATAACCTAGCGGGCAGTGTGAAAAGCTAATTCGGATCCGGGAGGGGGGGTGTCACATTTTTGGCCTTAGTTTTATTTCTTTCTTTTTTTTCCCCTCCTTCCTGCCAAATGAAATTCAGTGGCAGGCAAATCCTTAGAAATTATCCTTACAGAAATCAGTTCCCAGGAGTACCTTTATGCGGTCCTTAATGATTTAATAATGCAGGGTGGGAAATTGAAATTTTGCAGCGATGTCTCCTCTCCTGGAATTGCGCTCAGGTAGCGATCGGCAGGGGTAGATTATTGGGGTGAAAAAGTTAGGAAGGCGTCCAGCATTTCTGTCCCCCCCCTCCGCCCCCGTCAGAACTTTCTAGTCCCGCTTCTTAGAAGTGAAAGGAATCTTCTGCACTTCGAGAAAGCCTGGTTTTCTTGCAAGAGGGAGTCAGTGGGTGGCCCCCACTAGGATTTCCTCTGGGCTAAAGACCTGAAAGGCAGCGCTAAAAAACACAGAGGACATGGAGATCTGGTGGCGAACGGGATGATGAAGGCCAAGCGTGCTTCTAGGTAATGCTCCTTCCCTAATAGGATGTGGGACTTGGGTGCTTGACGGGAAAGGATGTACTAAGTCTATATTATCTATTACGGCTTTTAGACGCGGCCAGCTTCGACGTTATTTGTAATATTTCGTAACGACAGACTTCGCGAGAACCTCGGCAGAGCCATTAGAGATTGCGGTGGAAGGGATTAAAATTAAAGAATGCATTAAATTATTACATTTGAGCCACCGGAATAGGATCGGCGAAACTTGATCTAAAAATTATGTAAAGCTCTCAGCTTCCTCCCTCCCACTAACAGCAATATCAAAATGTTTCCAGAGGAGTGTTTTGTTTCTCTCCCCCCACCCCTTAAATTACATGATAAATTAATCGATGGATTAATGAGTTGATATAGCAAATAAAGGCTGATCCAAGTTTGTTGGTTGGCTCGTTTTAGTTTGCCTTGGTTGCAGGAGCTCAAACATCTTGACTTGAAAATACATTTTACGCACTATAGAAGAGCCTCAATTTATCCAAACACACCTTAGGAGACGTTCTCGCATCCTTGTGGTCTTGGAAAGCTTCGCTTTGCTTCTCAAGTGGATGAGATACTTCTACCGTATTTCCCCAAAAATAAGACAGGGTCTTATATTAACTTTTTGCTCCAAAAGTTGTATTAGGGCTTATTTTCTGGTTAGGTCTTATTTTGGGGGAAATACGGTACTAATTGCATCGGTCTGGCTGATGATCTAAACTGGGGCTTATTTTTGGAGTAGGGCTTATATTACGAGCATCCTGAAAAATCATGCTAGGGCTTATTTTCGGGGAAACAGGGTACCAGTGTTGCTCCCACACCCTTAAACCTGAAGCAGGAAGGAAAAGAAAAGATTGCTAAGAAGCTGCTCAACAATTCCCCCCCCGCTCTTTGCACAGTGGCCGCTGCAAGCCATTTTAGTCCCAAACAAAACTGGAAAATGTTTTTTCCACAAGGTGCTTCTGATCGACACAATGTCTTGCTCTGCCCTCTCCCACTCTTTATTTCCGGCTGTGGGGCAGCAGTCAGTTGCCCTACATAGTCCCCACTGCACAATCTTTCTCTTGGGGTCCAGAGGCAGGGGTGAAATGCTACCGGTTTGGACCGGTTCGACCGAACCTGTAGCGATGTCGGCGAGTGGTTTGGAGAACCGGTAGCGATGTCAGCGCAAGGCTCCGCCCACCCGCCCGCCCGGTCATCATTACTTCCTGGTTTTAACCAGGAAGTAACCTTTTTTGCCCTCTGTGCATGCGCAGAACGGTTTGCGCATGCGCATAGAGTCCCCGCGTGTGGGGCGCGTGCACTTCCGAACTGGTAGGGAAGATAAGTAGATTTCACCCCTGTCCAGAGGCTTCAAGAATCCACTCCTGGTGAGATCCTGCCCTGGGCAAGGCTGCTCAGCAAGGAGAACTGGCCCAGAAGCCCTCGTGAATCCAGCCGGCCAGCCGGGTTTGTGCTAAGAAGAGCCGGACGGCCTGAGGCACGCCTGGCGCTCTACCTTTGGGCCAGCTCGGCTCTCGCTAAGGCCGGCCTGCCATTTTCTCCCTTGGCCAGCTGATAGATGGCATAAATTAGGCCTCTGAAGGGGGATGCTGCATCCTTAAGAAGAAATATGTCCTCATTTTTCTTTAAACACCGTTTGCACTGAGTGAAATGTTTAGAAGGGACGCTGAGGGATAACTTTATTTCTTACTAGGGAGCTCAGAGCCGCTGGGTTAAGATCATAAAACACGGGGAGTAAGGAAGCTGACAGGCTTCCTGTACATTAGGGGGAGAGAGAAAAAACATCATTCTTCCCGGGAGAAGCTCACCCCACGCAGGAGGCTTGGTGGCTACTAGTGGGATGCTGCGTGGTGCCGGCTACCAAGCAGGTGGAGGCACCACAGGTTGAGTCCAGAGGTGAAGCTGAGAACAAGGGCAGAGGTGAGGAAGAACCATGGGACGCCACTAAAGAGCCCTCTTGGGGTCATGCTTTGTGACCCAGAGCCATCTCAAACCCAAGGGGGGGAGAATGAAGCTTCCTCTTGTTTCTCACCTTAGAGACAGGGATGGGCGGCTGGGGGTTCGCAGGGGGTTCGGGAGAACCTCTAGCTAAGATTCTGTGCAGTTTGGAGAACCCTCAAATCCCACTCCTGGCTGGCCCCACCCACCCCTCTTCTCCCAGGAGTCCCCACATGGCCCGTTTTGGATGTAAGTAAGTGCAAGGCACATGCAGAGGCTCGGGGAGGGTGAAAAACGGACCTACTGGAAGTTTGGGAAGGCCAGAAATGGGCCCATTTCCAGACAGCCTCCAGAGCCTGGGGAGCCCGTTTTTGCCCTCCTGGAGGCTTGAAGAAAGCCTCCAGAGCCTGGGGAGGGCAAAACGCCCCCCCTCCATGGTACAAGAGGCCGACTAGGCCAGGCCCACCATGTCCACACCCACCTAGCAACTGGCCAGAGGACCCCTTGTTAAAAATTTTGAAGCCCACCCCTGCTTTTGAGAGTTCAGTGTTTCTCAACCTTGGCAGCTTCAAGATGCATGGACTTCAACTCCCAGAACCCCCCCCCCCCCGAGTCAGCACGGATTAAATGCGAAGCCCACTTCCGTTCCATTTCCTCTTCGTGCCGTCACAGAGTTCAACTTCCAAAAGTTGCCCACTTTAATTGAACGCAGCCTTTTGAATGGACCCAACTGGCCTTTAAGAGAGGATCGTCATGTCATCGGGTCTGGGTGGATGGCAGACATATCTCTGGGACAGAAAGGATTTGGAAGCCACTCCTCCCCAACCTGTTGAGGAAGCCTAGGATAGTCTCCAGCTGAGACCAAGTGGGAAATTCTGAATTACGTGTATCTTACACTCAGAGCCATCATGGTAGTGCTGACTGAGAAAAGGGAGTTTACAGTTGCCGTTCTTGGATGCGCCTGATGCTTGGCAGGGCAGGGCAAGGTTGGTCCCTGTCCATTTGTTTAACCCTGGTCACCATGGATGATGATTCTCTTTTCCCCCTTTTTTTAAAAAAACCAACAACAACAACCCTCCCCACTGTTTTATGACGTAAGCTGGACTGAGAGGTAATGACGATTGCAGTGGTAAAATCTGAACCGGTTTGCTACCAGTTCGCTGGCCGCGCATGCACGCTTCGTGCCAAGCGTGCGCTGTGCACGGAAATGCACGATGCACGGCAAACATGCACTACATTCACGTGCATGTGTGGTGCGTGCCAAATGCTAGCTACGTGTGCATGCACAGTGCACGCCAAACACATGCGCATGTACAATACATGCCAAAAGAAGGCTTGGGAAGGTAAATAGAACAGCGAGGTGGGGTATCAGCTGTGCCGCACGATTTAGATTTACTAGAAAGCAGGATTTCCTGCTTTCTAGCGATTTTAAATCGTGCAGCACAGATGATTGTCGGAAATACCGGTTCGCCTGAACCGGTAGTTTTTATCGCTACCGGTTCGCCCGAATCGATGCGAACTGGTAGCATTTCACCAGCATTACACGATTGGCTGAAACCTTAGCTAAACAGTGGTCTGAATTTGGAACAGTTCTCGATTGCTATCCCAGCCGGTTTATCTGTGAACTGCCTAGGACCCAAGTCGGATTATTGAACGGATTGTTTTGCCAATTTGTACATTAAAATCAGCCGGGGAGTTCTATGGGCTGGCATAGAGATCTTCTCCCCAGATATGATGCTCTTCTAAGGGTTGTTTCGCCTGGGTTGCCCTCTTGCAGGAAAAATCGGCAGGGATCGGCGGCTTTTATTCTTTCACATTTCAACGTTCGCTTTGTTTTATTTTTGTATTTATATCGTATTTAAGTGCGGTGGATTTATCGCGATGGTTTTTATTTAAGCCTTTTTTCTTAGGACCCGTTCTCTGGGAAAGTGCTTTGCGCTCCTAGGGGGACGATGAGTGAGATAGAAATAATATTGAGAGTTTGGTTGTGCCTCTCCTGGTGACCATTCGGCATTATTTCGCACTGTTTATTTTTCATGATACCGTCATTTTCTTTGTACTAAAACGCCACCCTAGCAGCACATTACAGACCGGAGAACCTCAATTAGATTTTCTCAGGCTTACCAAAGAGGCAAAGGCATCCATTGCAGATGGTGGACTAGAAAGTGATACTCCACTTTACCTGGATAGTTTTTATTTTCACTCCTGAAGGGTCTGTGGCTAGAAACCGCTAACTTTTAGATGCTTTCTTGGGTCTCCAGAGAATGCAAATGCAGGATCCCCTTGAGAAGGAAAACTGGGCCCAGAAATCCCTCTGGATTTTCCCAGTCAGTGGTTAACCAAGGCTGCAGCTCCGGACACGGCCCCATCCTGCCAGGTTTTCCCTCCTTCGTTCCATCTCTCCATTTGGTCCTTCTCCTCTTCCTGCTACCCCTCACGCAGGTAATCGTGTGTCGCCCGTTTTTCTGCCACCCCCGAAAGATTTGTTTGAAACGAAACAGGGCTTTCAGGTGAATTTAGAGAGCAACCCGGGGAATCGGTGCAAACTTCCCCACACAAAACGTCCACCCACTCTGGCGCGCGCACAAGCGCCTCTTCGGTTTTCCAGCGTCCTCCCTTCTCTTCCTCTCTTTTCAATTTTCTGAAGCCTGCTGATTTGAATATTTATAAATATCAGTAAATTATTTATCGTAGCAATCTGCTGTGCCATTTCACCGATTGCCGTTAACACTTTAGGGTTTCCCCTTGTTTCCTTTCAAGGAAGGTGGCTCAGGAATTGTTGCAGCCGGTGTGTTTGTGTGTGTGTGTGTGTGTGTTTTTCCAGAGAGAAGGATCAGGACAGGTTTGAGGGTGTGATGGGATCTTTAATGACACAGAGGGGATATTAGCATAGAAGCCAAGATCTGGGCTATTGCTAGCCTGCATTTAGCAACGAAGAACAGTATGGGTAGGCATGAGCGGTGGCTCCGTGGCTAGGACACTGAGCTTGTCGATGGAAAGGTCGGCAGTTCAGCGGTTTGAATCCCTAATGCCGCGTCACGGGGTGAGCTCCTGTGACTTGTCCCAGCTTCTGCCAACCTAGCAGTTCGAAAGCACTTAAAAAAAATGCAAGTAGAAAAAATAGGGACCATCTTTGGTGGGAAGGGAATGGCGTTCCATGCGCCTTTGGTGTTGAGTCATGACAGCCACGTGACCACGGAGAACGTCTTCGGACAGCGCTGGCTTTTTGGCTTTGAAATGGAGATGAGCACCGCCCCCTAGAGTCGGGAACGGCTAGCACAGATGTGCGAGGGGGAGCCTTTACCTTTAGGTACGTTTTGCTCATACAGATAATTTTACCAACTCTTATTCCTGCCAATTGCGCGTAACTAGTCTGCCCTCCCGAGCAGTTTCGTTCCTCTGTAATTTTGTTTCACCAAGCCGCACTCTTGAAATTCCTAAGGACCAGAAACTTGTTTTTGAAAGAAAACCTGGCAACGTTGACTTCTGTGGTTGGCTATGAATTCCAGGCTCTCTGGAATATCCCGTCCTTCATCCTGCTGGGTCCCTTCCTAGCCAAAAAACTTCCCTTGTCCCCGGAGGAGCACCCCAGTCTCCTCGTGATGGGGGTTGATGGCCAGGAAGCCGCTGTCGTCGTCCTCCCCCTTGAGCCCAGGACTGACCAAAGAGCCACGGTGACCCTCCCCAAGGTCAGGTGAAGGAGACGTCCGTTCCTCGAAGCCGAGGTCATCTCATCAGCTAAAAGCAATAAAATATTTTATTGATAAAACGGGAGCAGGATGTACGTGAGTTAGAAAGACAGAGTAATAAGGTGCACCATGTCCATGTCCATTTCCTACCTTCTCTCTCTCTCTCTCTTTCTTTCCATCTTTCTCTCTCTCTCTCTCTCTCTTTCTCACTCTTTCTCTCTCTCTCTCCCTCCCTCTCTCTTTCTCTCTTTATTTCCATCTCTCTCTCTCTGTGTGTGTGTGTGTGTCTTTCTCTTTCTCTCTCTCTCCCTCTCTCTTTCTTTCTCTCTCTTTCTCTCTTTCCATCTTTCTCTTTCAATAAAGAATTCTATTCTATTCTATTCTATTCTATTCTATTCTATTCTATTCTATTCTATTCTATTCTATTCTATTCTATTTTATGTACACTGAGAACATATGCACCAAGACAAATTCCTTGCCCACACTTGGCCAATAAAGAATTCTATTCTATTCTAAAATTCGGCGGTTCGAATCCCCTAGTGCAGGTCTCCTGCGCGAGCAGGGGTGGGGTTGGGCTACATGACCTCCAAGGTCCCTTCCAATTCAATGTTACTGGAACACCCAGAATTGCAGCCCCAGCAATCCGAGGCCCTTGGTGGGGCGAGGTCGGAACACCCAGGCTTACTCCGACCATCAAAGCTCCTCCTTTTGGGTCGGTCTAGATGGCCTTTCGGCACTTTTGAGTGTCGGAACCGGGGGAGCCGTTATTCCACACACACCCCCAACCTCCGGGGAAGGATTTGGATTTTTGGCAGCCTAAATCTGCTTCGCTTGGGGAGCTGCGTGCAACTTGGCGCCCCACGAGCCTTTCCACCCCCCACATCCCTGCCCGGCCCAGCCCTCCGCTTCCTCCCTCTCCTGCCCCAAACAATGCTGTGAATAATTGATTGGATGAAACCCTCCTGGCTCCTGCGAGACCTGCACGGCGGCGGCTTCCCTCCTGAGCACAGCTACTCAGCTGGGCTGAAAATTCTTCAATAAGAATATGAAACGTCCATCTGTTCGGTTTTTCTCTCCCAGCCCCCTGAAGTGACAGTCCTCCGGAGCTCCTCCATTCGCGTGCCTCACCCGCCGCTTTTCCATAGCTGCGGGATGGGTGTGTGCCTCTCCCCCTGCTCCTCTCCCGGCCCTTCCCGCAGGCTGGAGACCACCCACCCACCCACCCTCCCCTTCCTCCCGGGCAGCACCCTAACCAGGGGTGAAATCCAGCTGGTTCTGACAGGTTCCGGAGAACCAGTAGCGGAAGTTTTGAGTTGTTTGGAGAACCGGTAGCGGAAATTTTGAGTTGTTCGGAGAACCAGTAACGGACGTTTTGAGTAGTTCGGAGAACCGGTAGCGGAAATTTTGAGTTGTTCGGAGAACCGGTAGCAGAAGTTTTGAGTTGTTCGGAGAACCGGTAGCAGAAGTTTTGAGTAGTTCGGAGAACCGGTAGCGGAAATTTGAGTAGTTCGGAGAACCGGTAGTGGAAGTTTTGAGTAGTTCGCAGGACCGGCAAATACCACCTCTGCCTGGTCCCAGAGTGAGGTGGGAATGGAGATTTTGCAGTATCCTTCCCCCAGGAGTGGGGAGGGAATGGAGATTTTGCAGTATCTTTCTCCTGGAGAGGGGAGAGAATAGGGATTTTGCAATATCCTTCCTCCAGGAGTGGGGAGGGAATGGAGATTTTGCAGCGTCCTTCCCCCAGGAGTGGGGTGGGAATGGAGATTTTGCAGTATCCTTCCCTTGCCACACCCACCAAGCCATGCCCACAGAACCAGTAGGGAAAAACTTTGAATTTCACCCCTGACCCTAACCCACCGTCCATTTCCCCCCACCTCCCAGGTTGCCTTCTTCCTGCCAATTCCTTTAATGCCAGCCTGTATTGGCAGCGATGGTCAAACTGGCGCTGAAAAAAAGCAAGTTGGAACTGCCTGGAGAATTCGCCTCTGCCGTCTTTGTGCTGGTTTTTGTTGTTGTTGTTGTTTCATCGGTCCATGTCCAACGCTAAGATAAAGGTGGTGACCCGGATTAATACTTGCAAGTTAAGCACATCTACACATAGACGTAGTTAATTTTACATATTGTGGCATGCGCCGAACGCTGAGAAGGAAGATAGGCAAGGCCGTTCACACCTCCTCCTCCTCCTGGCTCCTTGTTTTTCCTTGCCGGCATACAGCATGCAGGTGCGTGGCATTTGAATTATGCACCCTCTTGAGGACTAGAGCCTTGTTTTTTTTTAAAAAAAAATTGGTTGTTTACCGAAAGGAGATTCTATTCTATTTTCTTTTATGTACACTGAGAACATATGCACCAAGACAAATTCCTTGCCACACTTGGCCAATAAAGAATTCTATTCTATTCTAAAATTCATGGTTCGAATCCCTAGTGCAGGTCTCCTCTTGAGCAGGGGGTTGGGCTACATGACCTCCAAGGTCCCTTCCAATTCAATGTTACTGGAACACCCAGAATTGCAGCCCCAGCAATCCGAGGCCCTTGGCGGGCGAGGTCGAACACCCAGGCTTACTCCGACCATCAAAGCTCCTCCTTTGGGTCGGTCTAGATGGCCTTCGGCGCTTTTGAGTGTCGGAACCGGGGAGCCGTTATTCCACACACACACCCAACCTCCGGGGAAGGATTTGGATTTTTGGCAGTCTAAATCTGCTTCGCTTGGGGAGCTGCGTGCAACTTGGCGCCCCACGAGCCTTTCCACCCCCCACATCCCTGCCCGGCCCAGCCCTCCGCTTCCTCCCTCTCCTGCCCCAAACAATGCTGTGAATAATTGATTGGATGAAACCCTCCTGGCTCCTGCGAGACCTGCACGGCGGCGGCTTCCCTCCTGAGCACAGCTACTCAGCTGGGCTGAAAATTCTTCAATAAGAATATGAAACGTCCATCTGTTCGGTTTTTCTCTCCCAGCCCCCTGAAGTGACAGTCCTCCCGAGCGCCTCCATTAGCTTGCCTCACCCGCCGCTTTTCCATAGCTGCGGGATGAGTGTGTGCCTCTCCCCCTGCTCCTCTCCCGGCCCTTCCCGCAGGCTGGAGACCACCCACCCACCCACCCTCCCCTTCCTCCCGGGCAGCACCCTAACCAGGGGTGAAATCCAGCAGGTTCTGACAGGTTCCGGAGAACCAGTAGCGGAAGTTTTGAGTTGTTCGGAGAACCGGTAGCGGAAGTTTTGAGTAGTTCGGAGAACCTGTAGCGGAAATTTTGAGTAATTCGGAGAACCTGTAGCGGAAATTTTGAGTTGTTCGGAGAACCAGTAGCGGAAGTTTTGAGTTGTTTGGAGAACCAGTAGCGGAAATTTTGAGTAGTTCGGAGAACCGGTAGCGGAAATTTTGAGTAGTTCGGAGAACCTGTAGCGGAAGTTTTGAGTAGTTCGGAGGACCGGCAAATACTACCTCTGGCTGGTCCCAGAGTGAGGTGGGAATGGAGATTTTGCAGTATCCTTCCCCCAGGAGTGGGGAGGGAATGGAGATTTTGCAGTATCTTTCTCCTGGAGAGGGGAGAGAATAGGGATTTTGCAATATCCTTCCTCCAGGAGTGGGGAGGGAATGGAGATTTTGCAGCGTCCTTCCCCCAGGAGTGGGGTGGGAATGGAGATTTTGCAGTATCCTTCCCTTGCCACACCCACCAAGCCATGCCCACAGAACCAGTAGGGAAAAACTTTGAATTTCACCCCTGACCCTAACCCACCGTCCATTTCCCCACCTCCCAGGTTGCCTTCTTCCTGCCAATTCCTTTAATGCCAGCCTGTATTGGCAGCGATGGTCAAACTGGCGCTGAAAAAAAGCAAGTTGGAACTGCCTGGAGAATTCGCCTCTGCCGTCTTTGTGCTGGTTTTTGTTGTTGTTGTTGTTTCATCGGTCCATGTCCAACGCTAAGATAAAGGTGGTGACCCGGATTAATACTTGCAAGTTAAGCACATCTACACATAGATGTAGTTAATTTTACATATTGTGGCATGCGCCGAACGCTGAGAAGGAAGATAGGCAAGGCCGTTCACACCTCCTCCTCCTCCTGGCTCCTTGTTTTTCCTTGCCGGCATACAGCATGCAGGTGCGTGGCATTTGAATTATGCACCCTCTTGAGGACTAGAGCCTTGTTTTTTTTAAAAAAAAAAATTGGTTGTTTACCGAAAGGAGATTGGGATCTTCCACCGGTTTCCCAATGTGAGTGGAAGGTTATGGATTCCTACCCGCTTTCCTCCTCCTTATTTTATTTTATTTATTTTATTTTTCCTTTCGCTCAGGCCAACTCAACAGATTGTAAACACTGGAGCTCGTATTGTTTTCGCAGGAAGCGTGGGATATAAATACGGCATGCGGGGAGACCATGTCCCGGCCGCTCCTCCCCCTGCCCCCCAGATGAAAACGGGACTCGCTGACAAGCCTGGGTTATAAATGGCTTCCTTGGATTGATGTGAAAGCAAAACATTTCTTTTTTGGGGGGGGGGAAGGAAAGGGGGGGGGAAATCCAAGGGGAAGTTTACTTAGATTGGAAACCCTTTTTTTCCAGGTCCCTGGGATGGAGAATCCAAACGGTGGGAGTGGGAGGGTGTGGTCTTTAAGCCGACCTTTCCGAGGCAAGGGGAAGGACTGAAGTTTTCTTCTTCCTTGGCTAGACTATATTTCACGTGCTGTCCAGCCAAGCGGTCTGCGGAAGAGGCTTTCCGAAGACAACAAAGAGGTTGAATTGCATTTCAGATAACGTCTGTTGTTGTTGTTGTTAGTTGCCAAGTCCTGTCCGACCCATCGCAACCCCATGGACCACATTCCTCTAGGCCTTCCTGTCCTCTACCATCCTCCGGAGTCCATTGAAGCTCACGCCGACTGCTTCGGGGACTCCATCCAGCCACCTAATTCTCGGCCGTCCCCTTCTTCTTCTTCTGCCCTCCATCGTTCCCAGCATGAGGCTCTTCTCCAGGGAGTCCTTCCTTCTCATTAAGTATTTGAGTTTCATCTTCAGAATCCGGCCTTCTAAAGAGCAATCAGGGTTGATCTCCTCTAGGATTGACCGGTTGGGTGGCCTTGCAATCCAAGGGACTCGCAGGAAGTCTTCTCCAGCACCAGAATTCAAAGACCCTCAATTCTTTGGCGCTCAGCCTTCCTTATGGTCCAGCTTTCACAGCCATACATTGCAACTGGGAAAACCATCGCCTTGACTATACACACTTTTGTTGGCAGGGCGATGTCTCTAGCTTGATTATTATTAACGTCTAGCTTGATTATTATTATTATTATTGCCTTTCTTCTTGCTTCCCTGCATTCCCTCTTGTGTCTGGTTTGTTCATCTTGATGCCAAATTTTGAAAAGTAAAGACTCTTGGGGGCAAGTTTCATCCCCCCCCACCCTTTGTGTTAAATCTGTTCTGCCAAGGGTAGCCTTCCGACAGCAAGTTTGTGCATTTTAACCCATCGTAATTTGAAAACTTTCTAAAAGTTTTCAGCATCCAGATCCCGGGGGGGAGGGGGGGGAAGTATATTCTCAAATCTCTTTATTAAAAAGGTAACGGTTCCCCTCGCTAGTTGTTCCCGACTCTAGGGGGCGGTGCTCCTCTCCATTTCAAAGCCGAAGAGCCAGCGCTGTCCGAAGACGTCTCCGTGGTCATGTGGCCGGCATGACTCAATGCCAAAAGCGCATGGAACGCTCTTTCCTTCCCACCAAAGGCGGTCGCTATTTTTCTACTTGCATTTTTTTTTAAAGTGCTTTCGAACTGCTAGGTTGTCAGAAGCCGGGACAAGTCACAGGAGCTCACTCCATTACGCAGTGCTAGGGATTCGAACTGACGAACTGCTGACCTTTCGATCAACAAGCTCAGCGCCTTAGCCACTGAGCCACCATGTGAAGGGAACTCTTGGGGGAGCAGATTTCTACTTAGGGGTGCTTTCTGTTGCACCTGAAAGAGGAGAGGGTGAAGGGATGACGGAAGAGTGAGAATATGTGGCCTCCTACTACCTGTAGGAGAGTATGGAGATGGCCCTGAAGAAGGGAGTCAGCAGCCCTTAATAAACATCAGCCGAGCTCCGGAAGGAAGAGGGTGTGAGAAAGAAGCTCAAGATTGCTCTGTATTGATGCACTTGGGTATCAGAGGTGAAGTTGGTCGAAGGAGAGGGAATCTCTGCCAGGCTTTCCAGATTCTGTGGTTCTGTCCCCAAATGGGGTCTTTGGGAGTGTCTGTTTCCCAACCTGTCCCATCCCGAAGTGCTGATGTCACCTCTGGCGGATGGTGGAACATCTGGCTTGTCCAATAGAGTCACTCTGGGCATCGATGCACCCAATTCAGTTCTCTTTGCACTGAGTCACCAAGGGGCTTTTGAGGACAGGTTGACCCTCCATGGGTTCTCCAACTACTAGCCCGTCTCTGCAAGCCCTGCCACCGTTACAGGGAATCCTCGGTTTACAACAGTTCATTCCGTGACAGTTCAGAGTTACGACGCCGCTGAAAAAAGTGATTTAGGGTCGTTGTTTCCACGCTTACGACCCTTAAGTGCAGCATCCCTCTTGGTCAGGCGATCAAAAATCCGGCTCCTTGGCAACCGGTTCCTATTTATGACGGTCGCAGTGTCCGGGGCTCGCGTGATCTGCTTTTGCGACCTTCTGACAAGCGACGTCATCGGGGAAGCCAGACTCTTGTCAACAACAACTGGGGTTACTAACTTAACAACTGCAACAATTCGCTTAGCCGCCGTGGCGAGGAAGGCCGTAAAACGGGGCAAAACTCACTTCGCAGCATACATTTTGGGGCTCGGTTGTGGTCGTAAGTCGAGGACTACTGTATTTTCAATTTTTTTCTCTCTCTCTCTCTCTCACACACACAAACACATACACACCCTTTCCCAGATCTGTTTGATGCAGCTGGGCTGGGTGTTAATTTCCCACTGCTTTTAACCTCCTTCCACCTTCTCCTGCTGCCATCCGCCGAGGTGTAACTGAGGACAGATGTGGGCCTAGGTTGCTCTGGGGCAGCTAAGGCCAAGGAAACGCGGTGACGAAACTTTGACCTGGATTCCCCTCTAAGCCGCTATTACACAAGCCAGTGTGTGTGTTTGTGCGAGCATGTGCGTCTGCCGAACCTAGATGTACAGTACTTAGGCGTGACCAGGGTGTGTCTTTTCTCTGAGGATACGGGCGGGGTGTGTGTGTGTGTGTGTGTATGTGTTTTTTTTCCTTTTTTCCTAACAGGTGTACGTGTTTTTGTTCTGCTCTTATCGGGGGAATCGCGTTGTTGTGGGTGAAAAAGAACAATGCAACGTGGGTGCTTTGATGATTTTGTGCAGGGTTCGCAGGCCTCCCACAGGTTTTGATCGGTCCGATTAGGCTTCCCGCCACTTTGAAAATGAGATCAACGGCCTCTGCTTTCGGCTCTGTTCGCTGGCCACCCCCCCCATTCTTGCAAAATCATTCAGGGAAATAGGGCCTGACGGTGCATTTAAGATGCAGGGCCAGCTGCCTTCGTCCCACAAGAGAAAGGAATGGTAGGAACCGGACTTCTTAGCTCAGGGGTCGGCAACCCGTGGCTCTGGAGCCGCATGTGGCTCTTTCTTCCCTCTGCTGCGGCTCCCTGTCGCCGGTCGGCTCCACAATTGATAGGGCTTTTGGTTAGGACAGGTTAGAGGAAAAAGGAGGTCGCGCTAGGAGGAGACTCTATGGTGGGGGAACCGGACTTCTGGTCGGCTCCAGAGTTGAACAGGGGGGGGGGCTTCCGGTTAGGACCTTTGTGGCTCTTTGAGTGTTTAAGGTTGCCGACCCCTGTCTTAGCGCAATGATGTGGCTGAAGCGGTGGTGAAAGGAATGTCTTCAAAGCCACAATTCGCAATCAGGAGCAAAGCAATGCTGGTTCCGGCAGCCTTAGGAATGTAGGTTTGCGGAGGCAGAAATCACTTGGATATCCAGGAAAGTTTAAGGGTCATTTTGCTCCTTGCTGTCACTTTCGTGAATCCGCCGTCGGCCAGTGGCTCTTTCTTCTCTGTCGCTCTTCATGGGAAACGGTGCCCAGAGCTGTTAAACAGCCACTTGCTGACAATTGGTCATTCTGAAGATTCAGGCTGTTCTGTTGGGCTGTCAGATTGAAGCACTGGGGGTCGGTGGGGAAGGCATAAAGGCTTCTGGGTGTACCACCAGGGCCTGGGACGGGGATGGCATACTATGCCCACCTCTTAGGGCTTAAGTGGGAAAGATACCAGGGGCTGGATGGGGTGGTGGTGGTACATGAGCAGAAGCTAAGGAAAGGCCTCGAGTCTCTGGAATAAAACCCAACCAAGTGTCATTCTAATTTGGTTCGTTTTGTTAGTAGACACATCTTGCCTAGCTCGAGTGACTCCAGGCCAATAACTTCCAAATAAACCCCCTGAAATAAGAAATTGCACAATAGTAATACTATAAAAAGGGACGCGGGTGGCTCAGTGGCTAAAACGCTGAGCTTGTCGATCGAAAGGTCGGCAGTTCAGCGGTTCGAATCCCTAGCGCCGCGTATAAAGGGGGTGAGCTCCCGTGACTTGTCTCAGCTCCTGCCAACCTAGCAGTTCGAAAGCAGGTAAAAAAATGCAAGGAGAAAAAATAGGGACCGCCTTTGGTGGGAAGGGAACAGAGTTCCGTGCGCCTTTGGCGTTGGGTCATGCCGGTCACATGACCACGGAGACGTCTTTGGACAGCGCTGGCTCTTCGGCTCTGAAACGGAGATGAGCACTGCCCCCTAGAGTCGGGAACGACTAGCACTAGAACGACCTTTACCTTTATTACTATAAAAGTAAAAAAAAAAAGATTTGCGATCATGATTTGATTCAAATGCGATGTGAATGGGCTATCTTCATGATAAAATCAGTGAGGTTGGGCGCAGAGGAAACAGGGCCTCGGTTAGTGTTGGTGCCAGTAGCTTTGAACTCGCTTCTTTGAAATTCTTTGTTTTTCTGCCACCTTTTCTGAACAAACTGGAAAAGTGTTTGAGTTATCCAAAGCAGTTCCCCCACTCCCCAAATATCTACCATATTTGCTGTGTTTATTTTATATGGATAGGATAGGATAGGATAGGATAGGATAGGATAGGATAGGATAGGATAGGATAGGATAGGATAGGATAGGATTGAATTGAATTCTTTATTGGCCAAGTGTGATTGGACACACAAGGAATTTGTCTTGGTGCATTGGCTCTCAGTGTACATAAAGAAAAAATAAAATATATTTGTCAAGAATCATAAGATACAACACTTAGTGATAGTCATAAGATACTACTAAGCAATCAAACCATTGGATTGGATTGGATTCTTTATTGGCCAAGTGTGATTGGACAAACAAGGAATTTGTCTTGGTGCATAGGCTCTCAATGTACATAAAGAAAAAATAAAATATATTCGTCAAGAATCATAAGATACAACACTTCGTCATAGGATACTACTAAGCAATCAAATCATACTAGGAATCAATAAAAACAATATAAGTTGTAAAGTTACTATATGTGTGTGTGTGTGTACACACACACACACAATATATATATATATACATATATACATATATACATATACATATACATATACATATACATATACATATACATATATATATATATATATATATATATATATATATATGGGTCTTTGGTTATTTGGGTTTCTCCGTAAAATTGGAAGTGTCTTGGCGACGTTTCGACAAAGTCTCATTCGTCAAGTCTCACTTCGTCGAAACGTCGCCAAGACACTTCCAATTTTACGTGGGAGAAAACCCGAATAACCAAAGACCTACATACAAACACCCGCGAAAACCTCAAATATATATATATTCTAGAGGCCACTGGACTGTTTTGTTTTTCTTTGAAGACGTTTCACTTCTCATCCAAGAAACTTCCTCAGCCCTGACTGGATGGTGGAGAATTAATGGAAGGATTTATATTCCTTGCAGACAGACAGCTGGTCATTTGCATCTTTTTTAGAGGGTCCTTGAAGCACTTGGATGTTGTGATCCTGAGGTAAACCTCCAAGTGGCCTTAACAACCCTCTAAAAAGATGCAAATGACCAGCTTTTCTGCAAGGAATATAAATATTTCCGTTCCCCACCATCCAAGTCAGAGCTGAAGAAGCTTCTTGGATGAGAAGCGAAACGTCTTCAAAGAAAAACCATGGGACCTCTTGGGAAAAAAAGCACTTTTAGGACAACCGTGACTGAGAATCTCCACAGACGCGTGTTTATTATACATTTCTATATTCAGGTTGTGTCCCCGTTTTGAGCCTGCTGCCTTGAAAAAGGTCATTTATACATGAGTGGGATAGAACAATTAATAAACCTCTTGCTAATATTCATTTTATTTCTCTCTCCCTTCTCTCTTTCCTCTTCCTCCAGCTGAAAGAAGTATATGCACTGACTCAACCTCAGGAAACCCCAAGATGGCTGCCAAGCGCAAAGGTGGCCTGAAATTAAACGCAATTTGTGCCAAGCTCAGCCGCCAGGTAGTCGTGGAGCACAAAGCACCCGAGCAGGGACATGTCGACAAAGCTCCCCTCGGGTGGGAAAGTGCTGGCGGTGACACGGCCGCCCCCAAGGACGTCGCCCAGGCTGCGGCCAAGGAGCCGGGGCCCAAATTTTCGGAGGGGACGAAGATCGAAGAGGACAAGCGGAGGGAAGTGATCGAGAAGTGGGTCAACGGCGAGTACAGCGAAGACCCCTTGCTGGGACGCATCGAGAACAAGGAACCCAAGGCCCCCATGGGGACGGAAGTGCCGCCCGAGGGGGTCTACATGGTGCAACCGAAAGGTTGCAGCGATGATGAGGATAACGGGGACGAAGCCGAGCCCCGCAAGGACTCCCAAGATGGCAGCTTCGTGGACGACCGAGATTCAGATGGGCCTCCCCTGAAGGACGAAAGCTTTCGGGCCCCCAACAATGAAGCCAGCTCCAAGCTCAGTGGAGGAGCTTCTTCAGGTGAGATGACCATGCATGGTGGCCCGAATGTCTTCGTTTGGGCACACCGGGAACCCGCCTTTCCAGAAAGCCTGGGACCATCTCCTGAACGGGAGCATTTTTATTTTTTTTGCATGGAATAGAGTTCGTTGCATGCTTTTAGATCTAGAAGGTGAAGTTTTGAGGACATTTTCTTGTCTACTGTTCCTGATTTGCAAGATGGACATTGGCCGACCTCATCCAAATAGCTTTTAGCCCCTTCAGTGTCTCCTCAGTAAACTGGAAGACCCCAGCCCACCTGCCCACCCAGCCCCATTGTAACCTAGGCAGTACCCCGCCCCCCTTTAAACAAACGCAATTGGGTATGTTATATTTAAAATGGGGATTAAGAAACGTGAGTAAAACATTGCAGTGCCATTAGAACAGTCAATGCTACCTTGTGCATATATAATAAATGAGGACAATTCCGATATATTATTTAAAAGGCCCAAACTTTAAATACATATTATTCGGAATTATTTAAAATGCTTAATAGCAACCACTAAACTAAGGCTAATGGGACTCTAATAGGGCGAATACAGGTACAAAATGGGGAATTAAAATAAACCGAATCAATAATAGATGGATTTGCAGTTTAATCCCCGTCCCCAAATAGAAAGTGCCTGCTTTCCTTTTGTTGCAACCTTCATGTATGTGCCCACCTGTTTTCTCTTGACGCTTTTGGGTGCTGCAACCCGTCGGAGACTTTGTCTCTCTTGTTTTTAAGGTGAGAAGAAGAAAAAGAGGAATGATAGGGGTCGGTGAGCCGAGCCAGATTAGCCTGCGAGATTCCTTCTTGTCTAGAAGGGTTTGGCTGCCTTGGATACTTTTATAGAATAGAATAGAATAGAATTTATTGGCCAAGTGTGATTGGACACACAAGGAATTTGTTTTGGTGCATATGCTCTCGGTATACATCAAATAAAATAAAAAATCATGTCCAATACATAAAGGCAGGATGTAAAGAAAATTAAAATAATAATACCTGTGTTTCCCCAAAAATAAGACAGGGTCTTATATTATTTTTTGCTCCAAAAGTTGCATGATTTCCTGGTTAGGTCTTATTTTGGGGGGAATACAGTACTAAATGTACCCCTCTGGCTAACTGGGGCTTATTTTGGGGGTAGGGCTTATATTACGAGCATCCTGAAAAATCATACTAGGGCTTATTTTCCAGTCGGGTCTTATTTTTGGGGAAACAGGGTAATAATAATATCAAACCGCAGCAACTCCTATTCCTTAGTCTTCTTTTCTCCTTTTTTCCCCCACTGTTTGTTTTCTTAAGTTGCACGATTCTTTCAGCAATCCTTCCTTTAACTCTGGATCCTTCCTTTAACTCTGGATCTCAGCCTAGATCGGTTCCCCCCCCCCTTTTAAAATAACAACAAATTCCTGCTTGGAAAAAAAAAAGCCCACTCAACTCTTCCCCACGCAAGGAAGGTTTCGTTTATTTCTCATAGGTGACACGGTGCCCCCCTCCCCGTTCAAAATCCTCCGGCTTTGAATTAAAACTGCCTTCCTCGTTTGGAGTCTTGTATAATCTAGATTGAAGGGGGAAACCAGAAGGGATATTCTTAAGCCAGGAGGAGCCATTCAGTGGGTGAGTTTGGATATGAAGCGATAATTGAACCGGTAACTTTCATTAAAAGTAGCTGCGCAGCATTGCAAAGGGGGATGGGGAAAGATTCGAACGCTCCTTTTTAATATGTAAAATTCAGCGTAGGAGTTTCCCTATCGAAGAGCCTTACAGAATTTTGAGGTTTTTTTGCAGTTAGTTTCTGAATACAGGTTGTTTTCCCTTTCCGACCACAATCGAGGCCCCCCCCAAAATGAGACGTCGGTTAAGTGAATTTTGCCCCGTTTTAACGACCTCCCTTGCCTCCGTTTTTAAGCGAATCGCTGTGCTTGACAAGTTAGTCAGCCGGCCGTTAAGTGAATCTGGCTTCCCCTTTCGACTTTGCTTTGTCAATAAAGGCCGCAAAAGGGGATCATGTGACCTTGGGACTCGGCAACGGTCATAAATATGAACCAGTTGCCAAGTGTCTACATTTCGATTCACGTGGTCACGGAGATGCTGGAAAGGTGTAACCGTGAAAAACGGTGGTCAGTCACTTTTTTTCAGCGCCATTGTAACTCTGCATGGTCACTATGCACAGTGTTGTAAGTCGAGAACCACTTGTAGTCTAGCAATAGCAATAGCCCTTAGACTTATATACAGCTTCACAGTGCTTTTACAGCCCTCTCTTAGCGCTTTCCAGAGTCAGCCTCTTGCCCGCCCAACAATCTGGGTCCTCATTGTACCCACCTCGGAAGGACAGAAGGCTGAGTAAAATCTTGAGCTGGTCAGGATCGAACTGCTGGCAGTCAGTAGAGTCAGCCTGCAATACCGCATTCTCACCACTGGGAAGGAAGGAAGGAAGGAAATAGCATGTAGACTTATATACTGCTTCACAGTTGCTTTTAGGGCCCTCTCTAAGCAGTTTCCAGAGTCAGCCTCTTCCCCCCCAAGAATCTGGGCCTCATTTTACCCACCTCGGAAGGATGGAAGGCTGAGTCAACCTTGAACCTGGTGAGATTCGAACTGCCGAACTGCAGGCAGCCCGGCAGTCAGCAGAAGTAGCCTGCAGTACCGCACTCTAACCACTGCGCCACTACAGCTCACACACAATGTCTAACGCAATGGTCCCCAACCTTTCCATCTTGGCAGCCCAGCTCAGCGCCAGTGTGTGAGTGTGTGTGTGTGAGTGAGTGGCAGGAGCGAGCGGGCACAGCTGCTCCCACTGGAGCTTCGAGCGTAAGCGGAGGGTGCTTGCATTCATGCGTGGAGCTCCACTCCATGCAAGGGGCGGACACTTGCACTCACACACAACGTTCCACTCATACGAGCGGAGGCCGAAGTTCCACTCACGCGAGCACCCTCCCTCCGAAGTGGAGCTTTGGGTTTGAGCGCAAGTGCCCACCGTTCGTGCAAGTGGAGCTTCACCTGTGTGTTTGCCCAGGGCTCGTGTGGCTCAGTTTCAAACAGGCCAATAACCCAGTGACGGGCTTCGGTTCGGGCTTGGGGGACCCCTGGTCTAACAGAGCCCAGGTAAAAGAGAGAATTACAAGCAGAGTTTTCTTTTCTTTTGCTAAGGTAAAGGTAAATGTTCCCCCTCGCACATATGTGCTAGTCATTCCCGACTCTAGGGGGCGATGCTCATTTCCGTTTCAAAGCCAAAGAGCCAGCGCTGTCCGAAGGCGTCTCCGTGGTCATGTGGCCGGCATGATTCAACGCCAAAGGCACATGGAACGCCGTTCCCTTCCCACCAAAGGTGGCCCCTATTTTTTCTACTTGCATTTTTTAACTTGCTTTCGAACTGCTAGGTTGGGACAAATAACGGGAGCTCACCCCGTGACGCGGCGCTAGGGATTCGAACCGCTGAACTGCCGACCTTTCGATCGACAAGCTCAGCGTCTCAGCCCCTGAGCCGCCACGTCCCTCTTTTGCCAATCCCAGAGCCAAATTCTGGCGCCGATATATTGTGAGGGCCAGGCAGCGGGGAACTTTAAGCTCTAACGCTTTAGGAATTCAGGATGCCAGCATGGGTATGCGTGTTTGCACATGTCTGTGATGTGCCCGCTAAATCTTAGGTTTCACTCCTATTGCACTCAGGCGGGCTGGGCATAAGGAGCTCCAGAAAACTATTACAAAGGAAAATGATTAAAAGGGGAAAAGAGAGTTGGGGGGGGGGAGAAGCAGGCGCAGAGTGCATAGCAATTTACCGTCGAATTTCCAGAGGTCTCTCGCCCCACCCTCCAAGCAGAGGGCATCATCAAATGAAGTCTTAACTCCCCTTCAGGTTTAATAACTTTGCTCGACACTTCACCCTTTTCTCCCCACATCTCTGACAAGCTTTCCCAGATCTCTCGCCCGATGATCCGTCAAAAAATTCTCCCTTTTGTGCACCGGGCAGAGACGGGAGAGGGGGGGAGGCCTGGGGGGGGGGTCCAAGTTTCCCCTCCCTCCCTCCCCTCCTCGCACTCTTGCTTAATAACGGCAGCCGAAAACTCATCTCCCTTCATCTGTCCCTTCCCTCTTCTCCAGGCTCCGCGAGTTCACTGGCAACGCTCATAATTATGCATATAAGATATAAACAGAGCTGTTTAATTATCCTTCGCCACATCAGTGACAGAGTAATTAACAAACATTGCAAGATCAATGAGGAGAAGGCTGACCTTCAGTTTCTTTGATAGGGAAAAGCCCTTGTCTGTCGCCAGCACAAGGTGATTGAGTTTGGACTGGCGCTTAAGTTTGTTTTAATTCCTCAGACTCTTCCTCCCTCCCCTCCTCGCACTCTTGCTTAATAACGGCAGCCGAAAACTCATCTCCCTTCATCTGTCCCTTCCCTCTTCTCCAGGCTCCGCGAGTTCACTGGCAACGCTCATAATTATGCATATAAGATATAAACAGAGCTGTTTAATTATCCTTCGCCACATCAGTGACAGAGTAATTAACAAACATTGCAAGATCAATGAGGAGAAGGCTGACCTTCAGTTTCTTTGATAGGGAAAAGCCCTTGTCTGTCGCCAGCACAAGGTGATTGAGTTTGGACTGGCGCTTAAGTTTGTTTTAATTCCTCAGACTCTTCCTCCCCTCCTCCCAAAATATATAGCTATATATATAATGCCACCTTCTTTCTTTGCGACATGCGTTTCCACACACGCTTCTCAAATATGGAGTTGTAGGGAGCAGCGATGACTTTAGGGAACGTGAAGGACAGTATTTGACCAGAGGGAATTTTATAGCTCCATATGGCAGAGATTTTTATTTAAAATTAAAAAAAATAAAAAAATAAAATAACAGCCTGCCTCTCCAAGTCTTGATCGACAAAGGTTCCCACCCAAAACGTGCGCCAGGTGAGTTAGACGAGGAGGGAAAATTCAGGGAGGAGCTTGCGATCGGCCGCAAGGGCTAGGAACGTGACCTCCGTGGTAGCCAATGCAGACAGTATCGTCTTGTGGGCACCCGCCATGGCCCGCGGTGGCTTTCGTCAGGCCAGCTGGTCATAAAGCCAGGCTGGTTTATTTAGTAAAGCCATCCTTGGATTATTTTGATATCGGATGGATGGATGGATGGATGGATGGATGGATGGATGGATGGATGGATAGAGAGAGAGAGAATAGATTAGAGATAGATAGATAGATAGATAGATAGATAGATAGATAGATAGATAGATAGATAGATAATAGATTAGAGAGACAGAGAGAATAAATTAGACATGAATGGTTGGATGGATGGAGAATAGATTAGATAGAGAGAATAAGATAGATAGATAGATAGATAGATAGATAGATAGATAGATAGATAGATAGATAGATAGATAGATAGATAGATAGATAGATAGATAGATTAGAGAGAGAGAATAAATTAGAAGTGGATGGAGAATAGATTAGAGAGAGAGAATAAATCTGAGATAGATAGATAGATAGATAGATAGATAGATAGGGATAGAGAGATTAAAGAGAGAGAATAAATTAGACATAGATGGAGAATGGATTAGAGAGAGAGAATAAATTAGAGATAGATAGATAGATAGATAGATAGATAGATAGATAGATAGATAGATAGATAGATAGGGATAGAGAGATTAAAGAGAGAGAGAATAAATTAGACGTGGATGGAGAATAGATTAGAGAGAGAATAAATCTGAGATAGATAGATAGATAGATAGAGATAGAGAGATTAAAGAGAGAGAGAATAAATTAGACATAGATGGAGAATAGATTAGAGAGAGAGAATGAATTAGATGGATGGAGAATGGATTAGAGAGAGAGAATAAATTAGAGATAGATAGATAGATAGATAGATAGATAGATAGATAGATAGATAGATAGATAGATAGATAGATAGATAGATAGATGATAGATAGATAGATAGATAGAGAATAGATTAGAGAGAGAGAATAAATTAGAGATAGATAGATAGATAGATAGATAGATAGATAGAGAATAGATTAGAGAGAGAGAATAAATTAGATAGAGATAGAGAGAGAGAGAGATAAATTAGATGGATGGAGAATAGATTAGAGAGATAGATAGATAGAGAGAGATAAATTAGACATAGATGGAGAATAGATTAGAGAGAGAGATAAATTAGATGGATGGAGAATGGATTAGAGAGATAGATGAATAGATAGATAGACAGATAGATAGATAGATAGATAGATAGATAGATAGATGAATAGATAGATGATAGATAGATAGATAGATAGATAGATAGATAGATGATAGATAGATAGATAGATAGAAGATTAGAGAGAGAGAATAAATTAGAGATAGATAGATAGATAGATAGATAGATAGAGACTAGATTAGAGAGAGAGAATAAATTAGATAGAGATAGATAGAAAGATAGAATAACTTTATTGTCACTTTGTATGCTAATTGGCATACATTAAAATGAAATTTCGTTGCGGACACTTCTGAAAGGGTCACCACCTCCAACATACACTACTTAACCATGACAAAATAAATAAATAAATAAATAAATAAATAAATAACCATGCTTATGCCCACATACATTACATGACACAGAGGAACAGCACAGTCTAGTTCAGCTGCATACATGTACATGGCGAGAAAAAGGAATCTTCCGTGTTTCCCAGACGAAAGGCGTTGCTACAGGTGTGGGGCGGAGTAGCTACAGGTGGTGTCCTTTGCAAGACTACCCCTGGAGGGACGAGGGAGATTTGCCCCGGTATGGGTAGTCCTCGACTTACAACCATTCGCTGGGTGACCGTTCAAAGTTACCACAGCCCTGAAAAAAAGTGACTTAGGAACCAAGCCGGATTCACTTAATAGCCGTCTTGTTAACTTAACAGCGGCAGTGATTCACTTACCAACGGTGGCAGGAAAGGTCGTAAAATGGGACGACATGTCTTGCTTAAGCAACGGATATTTTGGGCACGGTGATGGTCTTAAATGGAGGACTTGCCTGTATTAGCTTTTGTTCACGGTTTCCTCCCGACAATGCGATTCTCAAAGTTTACTTATTCGGGTAGCAGGCAGGGCTCAAATCCCGATGCGTGAAAGAGCGAGGCGGGGTTGAGGTGTCCCCAGGTGTAGGTAGCAAGGAAAGGGCATGCTTGACCTGGATAGACCTTCTCAGACCTTTCCCCCCATAATCTATCCTATAATTTCATCTGTTGCAGAGGTGGGTTTCAGCAGGTTCTGACCAGTTCTGGAGAACCAGTAGCGGATATTTTGAGTAGTTCGGAGAACCGATAGTAAAAATTCTGACTGGCCCCGTCTCCCCATCTATTCTCTGCCTCCCGAGTCCCGGCTGATCAGAAAGAAATGGGGATTTTACAGTAACCTTCCCCGGATTGGAGAGGGAATGGAGAATTTACAGTATCTTTCCCATAGAGTGGGGTGGGAATGGAGAATTTACAGTATCCTTCCCCTGCCACGCCCACCAAGCCATGCCATGTCCACCAAAGCCACACCCACAGAACCGGTAGTAAAGAAATGTGAAACCCACCACTGATCTAGTGCCGTGATGGTGAACCTATGGCACATGTACCCAAAGCGGCATGGGAAGCCATGTCGCTTGGCACACGCGGCGTCGCCTGTTCCTCTTTCAGGTTTCTGGCCCGCAAGCACACACGACAATCAGCTGGCCTTTGTGTATTGGAAACCGGAAGAGCTGTTCTGTGAGCACGCGCGCTGGCCATCTGATCGGTATGTGCGCATCCGCGGCCATAACAGGAAGACTTGCCAACCAGCGTGCATGCGCGTACCGGATACTAGAAGTAAATTTTTCAGCGCGCGCATGCCCCCTGTGCAACTCCTCTTCCTGGTCGCGGCTGAGACTCCCTTTTCAGTATTTGGTGTCGTGCGCGTGATCGTTCTTTTCAGCCCTTGGTGCTGAGAAGGTTCGCCATCACTGATCTAGTCCCTTTTATTCAATACGATTTGCCCCTCTCTTTCGCCTTTTACCTGCCCCTGATGAATATCCTTGCTGCATTTTTTCGGGGTCACTACTCGGTTTCTCCGCATTCAAAAAAAAATAATGACTTATTTATTTTTTTAAAAATCATCATTAGTTTGCCGTCAGCGTAATCACTTTCGAAATTCACGTGAATCAACGCGGCATGTGATACAAGGCCAGGGATACTCTCGCCGCCTTTCGTGGTGGGGCGGATGTAGTTCTAGCAGTCAAAACTGCTCCAGTCGAAGTGGTCCTGAAATGTGCAACACAGTTGCCGTGCAAGAAAAGGACATGCACGCACACACCACACACACACACACACACACATCTCTTCCTGCCCCCTTGCCCTTTAGCTCTGGGGTCTGACCTCTGAGTGCTGTGTGAAACTTACCAGGTCGGTCAATTTTTTGTGTGTGTCAAGTCACACATCTATCGGGGACCTTCGTGTGCTGTTGAGTTTTTCCTCTGTATCGGTCCCTGACTCGGGACTGTTCTTAGCAACCGGTGACACCCCCCTCAAACCCCATCGGTTGCCAGCTGTTTGGTCATAATCACCCCCTCCCCCCCCCAAATCTGGACCCTCTCCTCATCCTGTCTTCCGATGCTCCTTGTTCGGTTCAGAAGAGAAAAGGAAACTATTTGGGACCTTCTTCCTGCCTGCCGTTTTGCTCCATTTTGCCTCTTTGCTTTTCGTTCCATATATAGTGCGCTGCTCTCGGGCTATTTTTAGCCCCCCTTGGGTGGTGTTTGTGTGAGTGTGTTGTGTTCCTTCCCCCCACACACACACAACCTCTCTCCCCTCTCCCCCCCCCTTTTTTTTTTGCTAATTCTGGATCCTTTGTGATGCGTTCCAACTCAGAGTCCTCCTCCGTCTCTCATACGCGCATATCTCTTCTTTGGCAATGCCCACAAATGGACAGGTGGCAGAGATGAAGGGAGGAGGAGGAGGAGGAGGAGAGGGGGTTCCCTTTCAAACCTCACATCCCAGCAACGGAGCGACAACAGCAACCCTGCGAAATTAGCGAGAGTCCAGAAGTCCGGAGAGGCCTCTAAAAAGTTTGCATTTGAGCATGAATCCATGCAGTGATCCTAATTTTTCAGGATCCCCTTCTGCGCATAATTCCTGTGCATAAAACCATCAAGAGTGCAGATAGAGTGAGGTGAGGGTGGTTAAGATGACTAGGACCCCCTCCCCCCTCCCCATAATCCCCCAACCCGGAATCATTTAGTTTCCTGTTAAACTTTTGCCTCCGCCCCTCCCTTCATTTGGAGACTGGCACGGGGTACCAGTCACCCTGGGGAGCCGGGGATGAGTCACCGGGGAAGGGGGGGTGAAAAAGGATGAGATCCTGTTTTCAAATCAAAGGAAGACACGAAAAACAGGAGTGGTGGGGAAGGTGGATTTAGCAAGAAATGGGAAGGAGGAAGAAAAAAAATCTTAGTTCTGAGATTGTCTCGGATTAGGGACGATTGTTGGAGCACGCCGGGGAAGGGCAGCCGGGCTGCCGAAAGCTTTGAGGTTGGAGGAGCCCCTTTGATGTGGTGGCTGAGAAAACAACAACAGGCGGGGTGGAAGTGGCGCACAAAGGCAAGGGGAGGATGTGGCACAGGCGGCCACAAAGGTCCTAGAAACACGGAGGCGGAATCCAGTGTGGTGCTTGAACAAGTTTGTGTACCTCTGTCGGGGCAATCATGAGAGATAGAAGTCAGTCTCTCTCTCTCTCTTTTTTTCCTCTTTCTTTTTCTTTCTGTCGCTCTCCCTCTCTTTTTCTCTTTCTCACTCCTTCTCTTCTCTCTTTCTGTTTCTCTCTCTTTCTTTCTCTTTCTGTCTCTTTCTCTCTTCTCTCTCTTCCCTCTCTCTTCCCTCTCTATCTCTCTCTTCCCTTTCTCTCTCTTCTCTCTTCCCTTTCTCTCTTCTCTCTTCTCTTTTCTCTCTCTCTCTCCTCTCTCTTCTCTTTCTCTCTCTCTTCTCTTCTCACTCCTTCTCTTCTCTCTTTCTGTTTCTCTCTCTTTCTTTCTCTTTCTGTCTCTTTCTCTCTCCCCCTCTTTCTCTCTCTTTCTCTCTTTCTCCCTCTCTCTCTCTTTCTCTCTCTCCCTCCGTCTCTCTTTCTCTTTTTCTTTCTCTCTCTCTCCTTCTCTCTCTTTCTCTCTCTCTCTTCTCTTTCTCTTTCTCTCTTTCTCTCTCTCTCTCTCTCTCTCTCTCTCTCTCTCTCTCTTCTCTCTCGCGCTCTCTCTCTTCTCTTTTCTCTTCTCTCTCTTCTCTCTCTTCTCTCTCTCTCTTCTCTCTCTTCTCTCTCTTCTTTCTCTCTCTCTCTCTTTCTGTATTTTTCTTTCTCTCCTCTCTCTCTCTCCCCTCTTTTCTTTCTCTCTCTCTCCTTCTTTCTCTCTCTCTCTTTCTCTTTCTGTCTCTTTCTCTCTCCCCCTCTTTCTCTCTCTTTCTCTCTTTCTCTCTCTCTCTCTCTCTCTCGTCTCTCTCTCTCTTTCTCTCTCTCCCTCCGTCTCTCTTTCTCTTTTTCTTTCTCTCTCTCCTCTCTCTTCTCTCTCTCTCCCTCTCTCTCCCTCTCTCTGTCTCCCTCTCTCTCCCCCTCTCTCTTCTCTCTCTCTCTTTTCTCTCTTCTTTCTCTCTCTCTCTCTTCTTTCTCTCTCTCCTCCTCCCTCTCTTTCTCTCTCTCTCTCTCTTCTTTGCTCCTTCTCTCTCTCTTCTCTCTCTCTCCTCCTTTCTTTCTCTCTCTTCCTCTTCCTCTTCCTCTCTCTCCCTCTCTCTTTCTCTCTCTCTTTCTCTTTCTTTTTCTCTCTCCCTCCATCCCTTTCTCTCTCTCTCTTTCTCTCTCTCCCTCTCTCCTTCCGCTCCCTCTCTCTCCACATCCCCCAGCCCTTTATCCTCTTTTTCCTCCCCTTTTGGCATCAAAGGTTTTCCCACTTCCTCCTCGTCCTTTTCAGCCAGCCCTCTTAACAAGGGATTTGAGATTTTTTCTTCTTCTTCTTCTTCTTTTTTTTCTTCTTCTGGAAGCTCCAGTGGGACATGCAAAACACCACCGGCTGCAATATGCTTTGGCAGCAGCGCTCCCCTTGATCTTAGCCCAAAGGCTGGAGCGGCTTCCCCAGCTTTCAAGCCGAAGAAGTCTTTTTCCCCAGCCAAATGTAGAGATCGCAGGCATTTGAACCAGCTTCTTTTTGCTGCCTGGTGATTTTTTTTTTTAAACCCCGAGCCTCAGCCAGCCCTTGGCTCTGCGAGAACAGCTGTCTTCTTCTGAGCCAGACAGAACTGAGACGGGGGCTCCCGACATCGTCGTCCGCACCATCCAGGATTTCGGAAGCAAAGCCGTGCTGGCGTGTGAGAAGGGCTTCTCCCCTCCCCTCTGCACCGATAGATAAAAGCCAGTCTACGTTTCTCCTGCCCAACAGTGACCAACAGCTCTTCCTACTGGGACCATTTGTGGTCCAGAAGGCAGGATAAACCATCTCCTTCCTCTCTCTCTCTCCTTTGATTTCCTCGCAGCAATGAGGCCGTTAACGTAGCTTCTCCTGTTTGCTCTCTTAAAAAAAACGTACAGAAGGTTTACATTGGAACCCTGCGTGTGTTTTCATAATCTGGCAATGTTTGTGATCTTAGGGCCATCAGCCACTCAAGAGTGCAGCACATAAATTTGGCGACATAAACAAACAGAGAGTCAACCGAAGGAGCCACTTCATCCGAGGAAGTGGGGCAGATTATATCCCAGGCCTTCTCAAACACAGCAACCCTTTCTAATTGTATTTGGACTTTGGCTTCTATAATTCTCAGCCGGCCTGACCTTTAGTTGACTGGGGCTTGCAATCAGGGGTGGGATTCACATAATTTACCTACCGGTTCGCCCCAGCGCCGAAAATGTGAGCGAGCGCGCATACGCACGGCTTCCATGCATTGTGCACGGTTTGACAACATGGCTAAATAGGACGGCATAACCGCAGATCGCTACGACTGGTTTTCCCGAACCGGCTGAATGCCACCTCTGGATTTGCTGAAGCTCAGGGCCTCTGTGGCTCAGACTGCTAATGCAGTCTGTTATTAACAGCAGCTGCTTGCAATTACTGCAGGTTCTAGTCCCACCAGGCCCAAGGTTGACTCAGCCTTCCATCCTTTATAAGGTAGGTAAAATGAGGACCCAGATTGTTGGGGGCAATAAGTTGACTTTGTATATAAATATACAAATAGGATGAAGACTATTGCTTGACATAGTGTAAGCCGCCCTGAGTCTTCGGAGAAGGGCGGGATATAAATGCAAATTAAAGAAAGAAAGAAAGAAAGAAAAACATCATTTTGGAAAGAAAACTTGGGTGATCTTTTTTGTCCTCCAGACCCGTGGCCTCCTAATCTTTTGGGCACTGTAGAGAGAGGTTTTTTTAACGTGGACTGGAGGGAGCGTGGTTTTGCATCCTGCCTGCATCCCGCGGATGGGGCTTCGCTTGTATGCACCGCCTGGTTGATGGCATGCTGCAGCTCGAGAGTCTACACATGTGATGGCGAACCTATGGCACACGTGCCCGAAGTGACACGTGGAGCCATGTCACCTGGCACATGCGGCGTTTCCCATTCCTCTTCTGGATATCTGGCGCACCTGCGCACACGACGATCAGCTGTGCGTGCAGCAGTGCTGGAAACCCGGAAGATCTGGTCTTCCGTTTTCTAGCATGAGCTTGCGCACCGGACAGCTGATCGGCACTTGCGCATGGGTAGCAGTAAGCGGAAGACTTGCCCCGGAAACCAGAAATACCTTATCCGGTGCACACATGCCCCCTGGGCAGCACCTCTTCCTGGTTATGGCCAGGAGAAGCATGTGTGTGCAGATGAAGTGCGCTTCGGCACTTTTTTTGTTGTTGTTGTTTACATTTATACCCCGCCCTTCTCCGGAGACTCAGGGCGGCTTACAATGTATAAGGCAATAGTCTCATTCTATTTGTATATTTTTTTACAAAGTCAACTTATTGCCCCCCCAACAATCTGGATCCTCATTTTACCTACCTTATAAAGGGTGGAAGGCTGAGTCAACCTTGGGCCGGGCTCGAACCTGCAGTAATTGCAGGCTCTGTGTTCTAATAACAGGCTTCTCTATTGCCTGAGCTATCCCGGCACTTGGTGCCGAAAAGGTTCGCCATCTTTGGTCTTGACCCCTGCTCTAGACTTTAGACCAAGGGTGAAATCGCACGATCCGGTAGCGATCGTGGCGGGTAGTTTGCCGATTTTAACCAGGAAGTTTTTTTACCTTCTTTTTTAACCTTCTGCACATGTGCAGAAGGTTTTGCGCATGCACAGGTTTTGTGCATGCACAGGTTTTGCCCATGCGCAGAAGGTCTGCGCGCTCATGCGTGCATGCCACTCCCGAGCCGGTAAGGAAGGTAAGTAGATTTCACCCCTGCTTCAGACATCTTATTCCAACAGCCCGAAATTGCATTTTTCTCTTGCCGCTTTCACTTCAAGAACCGGGCAACGTCGCAATATAAGGAGATCGTGACGTGTTTCTCCGTGGGATCGGAACAAAGGCCCATCGGGGTTCGTTGCTTGCCTCCTGTAAGTGCTCAGCTGCAGATTCTCCAACCCGCCCACAAGCTGGATGTAATTGAGACAGTCCCTTGGTGTCATTTGACTGTTCCCTAGAGCCTGGCAATCAGAGGGAATATTGCTTCTTGAATAGGGAGAGTCAGTCCATCAGCTGCTTGGCTGATTACCAGAGCGTCTCTTTTATCTTTTGGAATCGTGCATTTCGAAGTATCTTGTGAGACCGACGGCGGAGTCCCAGGTAGAGGGTGCGAGATGGCATTGGGAGATCGGAGTCCCTTCCCTGCACTCAAGTTGCCTTCCGCTTACTCTTCTCTCAAAGGGTGCAAAATGGGAATAATCAGAACCTGGGGCCTTCCCGTCGTTATCCGTAGACGCCTGTCTGCCAGCCTTTCGGGAGTTGCTTCTGACAATCGACTTCTGGGTAGCCTTGACCAAGCTAATGTTGGGAGAACTTTGATGATACACATAGAACACATAGCGTTGGAAGGGACCTTGGAGGTCTTCTAGTCCAACCCCCTGCTTAGGCAGGAAACCCGACACCACTTCAGACAAATGGTTATCCAACCTCTTCTTAAAAACTTCCAGTGTTGAAGCATTAACAACTTCTGGAGGCAAGTTGTTCCACTGATTAATTGTCCTCGCTGTCAGAAAATTTCTCCTTAGTTCTAAGTTGCTTCTCTCCTTGATTAATTTCCACCCGTTGCTTCTTGTTCTACCCTCAAGTGCTTTGGAGAATAGCTTGACTCCCTCTTCTTTGGGGCAGCCCCTGAGAGATTGGAACACCGCTATCATGTCTCCCCTAGTCCTTCTTTTCACTAAACTAGACATACCCAGTTCCTGCAACCGTTCTTCCTATGTTTTAGTCTCCAGGCCCCTAATCCTCTTGGTTGCTCTTCTCTGCGCTCTTTCTAGAGTCTCCACATCTTTTTAAAAAACTGGATGCAGTATTTGCAAGTGTGGTCTTACCAAAGGCATTACAAAGTGGTACTGATCCTTCACGTGACCTTAATTCTATCCCTCTGTTTACACAACCGAGGATTGTTATTAGCTTTTTTTTTTTTTTAGCTGCTGCCAACAATCTTAACCCAAAAATTGTATCTAAAAAAATATTTAAAAATTATCCAAGAAAAAAATAAGACATCCCAAGTCAAATGACGGAGAGAATGTCGTTCCCCTTGTTTTTATATTACCACAACTTTTTTCGAGCTGCAAAGAGCATTACTGGAGGAGATAATCACTCACCCCTTCCCACAGGGGCCAGTCCAGGGGTGGGCTTCAAAATTTTTAGCAAGGGGTTCTCTGCCTGGTTGCTGGGTGGGCGTGGCCATGGTGGGCGTGGTCTAGTCAGCCTCCTGCACCATAGCTGGGGGGGTGGATGTTTTTTCCCTCCCCGGGCTCCGGAGGCTTTCCTCAAGCCTCCGGAAAGGCCAAAACAGCCTCCCCAGGCTCTGGAGGCCAGAAACAGAAGAAGGCCTGTTTCTGGCCTTCCCGAACTTCCAGTAGGCCCGTTTTTCACCCTCCCTGAGCCTCGTGCGTGTCCTGCACTTACCTGCATCCAAAACGGGCCATGTGGGGGACTCCTGGTAGGGGAGGGGTGGGCGGGGCCAGCCAGGAGTGGGATTTAGGGGTTGTCTGAACTGCGCAGAATCTTAGCTAGAGGTTCTCCGGAAACCCCTACAAACCCCCAGCAGCCCCACCCCTGCTCTAGGGCAGTCTGATGCCTCTGAGAATTTCGCTAAAAAGCTTGGGAGTTTTTTGAATTTTTTTTTTAGGGAAATCTTTCGAAGCTGACACTCGGTTGCTGTTGTCATTTTTCCAAACGCACAAGTTCCATTCAGACAGCTTCATTAATAACCGTGGGTAGACATACCCATGATTCAGAATGCACCCGGGACAAAAACGAATTAAACCACTTAATTGTGACTGGGATGAAGAATATGGGTTTGTACACACGCTTTTTTTTTCACACACGCTCGTTCGCGCCGTCAATCCAAGTGTCTTTCTGGCTACTTTGTCCACAACTTTTATATATATTTTTTCCCTAGGGTTCCTTCTGCCCTCTTTCTCCCCCTTCGCTTCTGTCTCCACCTCGCTGCTTTTTTGGGGAGGTGGGAAGGGGTCCCTTCAGTGCCAGCCTCCACACACACACACACACACACACACACACACACACACACACACAGGCAGGGTAGCCTCTCCGGTGCCTTTGGCATATTGGTACCGACCTCGCTTTCAGGAAAATGACTTTTCCTTCATCTTAGGCCAAAGCAGGAGCGCGGAGGCATTTATGAAACTTTGTTTAATGTACTGAAAAGCCATCGGCTAGAACATTTAGGAAATTGATTTTCCTGGCATTGATGAACTCTTTTTATTTTACCCCCAGTATTAATTACTTTGGGGGGGGGGCGAAAAAAAACACAAATTAATTTAAGTGTCGTAAAACCGAACAAGTGAGCCTAAACGTCAGCCGGTCCGTGTTTGCTCCTTCTGCCCCCAACCCCACCATCTCAGCCCCCACCCCACCCCGTCGAGTGACGCGTTTTCTGTCTTTCTGTCATTTACTCCAGGGGAGGCGTCCTCTCTGCGAGACTATGCTGCTACCACCATGAGCGAGTTCCTGGGCATGTTCGGCTACGATGACCAGAACATGCGGGACGAGCTGGCTCGCAAGATTAGCTTTGAGAAACTGAATGCTCCTACCTCAGAGACAAACTCAGCCGCCGCGGCTGGAGAAGACGCCGTCAGCAAGCGAGCCCGTTTTTCCAAATACGAAGAGTACATCCGCAAGTTTAAGGCTGGGGAGCAGGTCCCGTGGCCCATTCACCCAGTGAAGACCGAAGAGCTGACCAGCAAGCTAGTCAAAGAGGTCCCGCTAGGCTTGGGGCAACCCATCCGGTTGCCGGCTCCCGAAACGTCGCTCCTGCCCGAGACGAAAGCCACCATTTTGCCTCTGCCTTCGTCCAGCGGCAGCTCCCAGATGCAAGGGCTGATGTCGCGGGCCTCCAAGTACGATTTCTTCATCCAGAAACTGAAGACCGGGGAGACCCTTCGGCCGCAGAACGGCAACACCTACAAGAAGACGTCCAAGTACGACTTGGAGAACGTCAAATATTTGCATCTGTTCAAGCCCGGGGAAGGCAGCCCAGATATGGGAGGAGCCATCGCCTTCAAGACAGGCAAAGTTGGTCGCCCGTCCAAATACGATGTCAGGAACATCCAGAAGATTACCCCCGTCAAAGCTCCAGCCCCTAGCCTGGGTCCCAACCCTCTGGCCAGCACTCCCAGCAGCACCCCAGTAGCTGGCCCCGAGCAGCCCGTCTCTCTGCCCTTCAGCACTCCGGAATACCTTAAGTCCACTTTCTCCAAGACGGATTCCATCACTACCGGAACAGTTTCCACCGTTAAGTAAGTCTTTTATTGTCATCGTTCATGGTGAAGACGTGGGGAAGAGCAAGGGCTGCCGGGCTACAGGTTTCTCCCAACTTGGCCTTCTCCGCTGGCGCAGAGCTGAGAGAGACCATGCTGGCGGAACAGTTGCAGTCCTGCACATCTTTAAGGTGCCAAGCTGGGGTCGAGACCAGGGGTGGGCTTCAAAAATTTTAGTGAGGGGTTCTCTGCCTGGGTTGCTGGGTAGGCGTGGCCATGGTGGGCGTGGCCTAGTCAGCCTCCTGCACCATGGTGGGAGGGGAGAGGTTTGCCTTCCCTGGGCTCCAGAGGCTTTCCCCGAGTCTCCGGGAGGGCGAAAAGGGCTTCCACAGGCTCCGGAGGTCGGAAACAGAAGAAGGCCTGTTTCTGGCCTTCCCGAACTTCCAATAGGCCCGTTTTTCACCCTCCCTGAGCTTCCTGCACTTACCTGCATCCAAAACGGACTGCTTGGGGACTCCTGGGAGGAGCGGGGTGAGGTGGGCGGGGCCAGCCAAGAGTAGGACAAACTGCACAGAATCTTTGCTAGAAGTTCTCCTGAACCCCCAGCAACCCACCCCTGATCGAGACCCTACCGATGTGCTGTAGGAAAGCCTTCCGTGTCCTGCTTTGGCTCTGAAGAGTGACAGGGAAGATGGCGGGAGTAGAACAGGTTGAAAGGTAGATTAAATTACTTCACGGATGGATGAGAAGGCGCAGGTGCGAGGACCTCAGGGGTCTCCAACCTTGGCAACTTTAAGCCTGGCGGACTTCAACTCCCAGAATTCTAGAAGTTGAAGTCCGCCAGGCTTAAAGTTGCTAAGGTTGGAAACTTCGGTGCTAGCTCTGGGATCAGATACGATGTGACACTTAAGGCGGGTAATCCTGGACTGACAACCACAGTTGAGCCCCAACGTTCCCGTTGTTAAGTGAGACATTTGTTCAGTGAGTTTTGTCATTGTCGTTAAGGGAATCACCACAGTGGATAAGTTAGCAATCCGGTTGTTCAATGAATGTCGCTTCCCCATCGACTTTGCTCACCGAAGTAAGTCACCCCGGGACACTGCGGCCGTTTTATATGTGGGTCAGCAGCAGAGAGAACATTTGGGCTCGACTTTGGTCGTAAGTCCAGGACTACTTGTCTTCCTGTGGCTGCAGGTAGTCCTTGACTTACAACGTTTCGTTTAGTGACCATCCGAAATCGCAGTGGCACCGAAAAAAAGAGATTCCTGAGCTTTTTCAGACTTAACGACCGTTGCAGCATCCCCGTAGTCACGTGATCAGAATCCAGACGTTTGGCAGCCGACTCCTGTTTACGACGGTTGCAGCATCCAAGGGTCACGCGATGCCCTTTGGCGACCTCCCTGGCAGGCAAAGTCAGTGAGACACCTGATTCACTTAACGTCCGTGTTACCAATGTATGAACGGCAGCGATTTGCTTAACAACCGCGCCAAGAAAAAATCCTAAAGTGGGACAAAACTCATCGAACAACTTATCTCCCTTAGCAACGGAAAGCTTGGGGTCAGTTTTGGTCGTAAGCCGAGGACTCTCTGCACTAATGGCTGAGGAATTAAAAATGGGGGGCGTGCAGAAGACGGAGACAAAAGGGGGCATTTCCATAGTTTCTATTTGGCTACAGCGAGTAGCAAAACGTGAGCCTTTGGGCCTGATCCAGCCCAGATCTTCTGAGGATCTTACACCAGGTTGGATGGTCTGAGGTAGATCACCAAGGCTTTCTTATTTGGGGGGAATTGTGGTAGTTGAGTTCCTTCAGTGGAAGGAAAACGAGAGGGTCCTTTTCAGCTGGGCTCAGTAGATACAGGTAATCCTCGATTTACAACCGTTCTGCTTAGTGACCATTCAGAATCCGAATCAGAATAGAGCTGGGAGGGACCTTGGAGGTCTTCTAGTCCAGCCCCCTGCTCAAACAGGAGACCCGATATATATATATATACCATTTCAGACAAGGGGCTGTCCAGTCCATTCAAAGTCACGACGGCACCCGGGAAAACGTGACACACGACCGTTTTTCAGAGTTACGACCTCAAGTTAGCGTCCCCCAGCATCGTGGGATCGAAATTCAGATGCTTGGCAACTGACTCCTCTATTTATGACCGTCGCTGTGTCCCGGTCTACTTTTGCGACCTTCCGAAAAAAGCTTCGCTTCACCGCTGGGTTACCGACTGATCCAACGGCAGCCACTCACTTAACAACCGTTGGCAAGGACGGTCGTAAAATGGGGCAAAGCTCACTTAGCAAACTTAGTCTCACTTCACCACAGGGATCTGGGGCTCGGCTGCGGTCGTAAGCCGAGGACTACCTGCACCCACCCCACCCGCACCCCGAGTTCCTCTTTTGCCCTGGGTACAGTGCAGGGGTAGGCTTCAAAAATTTTAGCAAGGGGTTGCTGGGTGGGTGTGGGCGTGGTGGGCGTGGCCTATTCAGCCTCCTGCACCACTGCAGGAGCGGGCGTTTTTGCCCTCCCCAAACTCCGGAGGCTTTTTTTTTAAGCCTCCGGCAGGGCAAAAATGGCCTCCCCAGGCTCTGGAGGCCTGAACTTCTGGTAGGCCCATTTTTCGCCCTCCTCGAGCCTCTGCAGGCACCCTGCACTTACCTGCATCCAAAATTGACCGCATGGGGATTCCTGGGAAGGGTGGGTGGGGCCCAGCCAGGAGTGGGATTTGGGGGTTCCTCAAAGTGCACAGAATCATAGCTAGAGGTTCGCGCGAACCCCCAGTAGTCTACCCCTGTGTGCAGTGGCTGGATGATGGTTTCCAGTGCCGCGCAGAGGCTTTGCTCAGCCCTGATCCAGTTATTCGTGATAACAACTGTCCTGTCGCATGATTTATTTCGTTTCTCTGATCTTCCATACTTCCAGGGTGGGGAGGGGTGGGTGGGGGGGACCGAAAGAGCTGGCAGAAGGGGATAAAAACAGAGTAGAGATCATAAAAACCGAAGCTTAAGCAAAGTCGAAGAAGAAAAGAAAACCCGAGCGGGATGCATTACCGTCACAGAGCAAGGAGCGGGCTCCCTTTGCGTGGCCTTTCCAGATTCTCTCGTCCCCTATTCCTTGGTGGGCTGGAGTTGGGTTTGGCTTTCATCCAGGCCATGGAGAGGGTCGTTCTATCGCAAAACCAGCTGTGAGGCACCCAGCACCTTTTAAATCACCCGTCTCAGACAAGAGCATGTCAAGGGCAGCCAGATGTGAGCCGTCAATCTCTTGAAACGCTTGGTTCCAGACGTCTCTATCATTCGGTACAACTTCTCTCTTCTCTTCTCTTCTCTTCTCTTCTCTTCTCTTCTCTTCTCTTCTCTTCTCTTCTCTTCTCCTCCTCTCCTCCTCCTTCTCTTTCCTCTCCTCTGCTCTCCCCTTCTCCTTCTCTCCTCCTCCTCCTCCTCCTCCTTCTTTCCTCTCCTTTCCTCTCCTCTCCTCTCCTCTCCTCTCCTCTCCTCTCCTCTCCTCTCCTCTCTTTTTTTCTCTTCTCTATCTCCTTCTCCTTTTTCCTCTCCTCTCTTCTCTTCTCTCCTCCTCTCCCTTCTCCTTCTCTTCTCTTGTCCATTTCCTTCTCCTTCTCCTCTCCTCTCCTCTCCTCTCCTTCTCCTCCTCCTTCTCTTCCTCCTCTCCTCCTCCTCTTTCCTCTCCTCCTCCTCTCCTCTTTTCTTTTCTTTTCTCTATCTCCTTCTCCTTTTCCTCTCCTCCTTCTCTTCTCTCTCTCCTCCTCTCCCTTCTCCTTCTCTTGTCCATCTCCTTCTCCTTCTTTCTTCTCCTCTCCTCCCTTCTTCTTCTCCTCTCTTCTCTTTTCCTCCTCTTCTCCTCCTCTTTCCTCTCCTCTCCTCCTCTCCTCTCCTCTCCCCTTCTCTTCTCTTGTCCATCTCCTTCTCCTTCTTTCCTCTCCTCCCCTCTCCTCCCTTCTCTTCTCTCCTCCTCTCCTCCCTCTCCTCTCCTCTTCTCCTCTCCTCTCCTCTCTTCTCTTCCCTTCCCTTCCCTTCCCTTCCCTTCCCTTCCCTTCCCTTCCCTTCCCTCTTCTCCCTTCTCCCCTGTCGTTCTCACACACAGAGAGTTCAGGTAAAACTTTGGCAGGTATGCTGTGAGTAGAGTGGAAGGCATCCCTGTGGTTTTTGTGGGGGAGCCTTGGTGTGGCTTACCTCCAGGCCATACCTGTGTCCGAATTCTTAAAAGGGTTATGCCAAGATTTTTAAGGAAGGGGCGCTCGGTGGGAGCTCGTTTCCTTCAGTTGTGTCTTATGCCCAGCAGCCAAGGCAGGTGGCAGGTTAACAAAAAGACAGGCGGTTATGCAAAGGGAGAGGCCGAAGCCCTGCTTGGATTAAAGCAGTGTTAAGCGGAGGAATCCTAATTTTCTTCACCTTGCAAATGGACAACAAAAGCAACTCCCTTCGGCATAGAGAAGGTGGCATTTCCAGCTTCAAAGAACATCCAAGATCTCAGAAAGTGTCCTTCTGCCTGCCTATCTTCATAGAGGCTTTTGTGACGAATAGTCCAGGTTTTTTCGGGTCACATGCAGGGTGCGGTAAATTATAGTTCTGTAAGCATGGGCCAAGCGACTGCCTCCCATCAATAGACAGGCAGCCCGTCCTTTGGTGAACCAAGCCTTGTTGGTGAACTTGGGGTGAAATGCTCCTTAGCGAGCCGTGAGGAAGATGAGGAAAGAAACCCATGTGCCCCTCTGGGCTACGCCTCTGTCCTTTTGGGGACGTGGGGGGGGGCTGGGGGTGGGGGTGGGATGGCTTGATGCATCTCCTGATACCGCCTGGTGCTAACCATCTCTGCCATGTGTGTGCTTCTCATTAGGAATGGATTAACCACTGACAAACCAGCTGTCACCGAAGATGTAAATATTTACCAGAAATATATTGCCAGGTAGGCCGATGTACCTTCCCTGCTCTGCCTTGGGGGTGCGGGGAAGAGTTGGGGGGGGGAGGAGGGGCCTGCAACTGCACCGTCTGGGTGCAGTATTGTAAGCCGCTAGTCAGGGGTCCCGAATCTGCCCCTCCCCACTTCTCTTTGACGTCCCCCGCTGCTATCCGAGCCAACTTCTCTTGCTCAGAACCCTCTCAACCAACCAACCGATCGATCAGAATAGAGCTGGAAGGGACCTGGGAAGGTCTTCTAGTCCAACCCGCTTGCTCAAGCAGGAGACCCACCAAGTGCCCAAACTAGTGTGTGCGTGTGAACACGCCAGAGCGCCGGAAACCCGAAGGCCAGCTAGCCGGTGTGTGCGTGCCTGGTTTTTTTTGGCCGTTTTTTGGCCTCTTTTTCGGGCCATTTGCAGGCCATTTTTTGGGCTGTTCTCCTGCTGTTTTTCGGAAAATGAAAAATAGCCCGAAAACGGCGGGAAAACGGCTCGAAAAAGGCTTAGAAACAGCCGGGAAAAATGGCTCCCCAAAATGCCCTGAAAACAGTCTGAAAAAACGCCTGGAAAAACGGCCTGAGAAAGGTCCGAAAATGGCCTCAGAAATGTTTTTTGGCCATTTTTCGGGCTGTTTTCCGGTGCCCGTGAAGACCAGCTGGCTGGCGTGCATGTGCGTGCCGGAAATCAGAAGATCAGCTGGCGACTGTGCGTGTGCCCACAGAGAGGAGGGCCATCACGGCCCTATATCGTTTCAGAGAGGTGGTGGTCCAGTTGTGTTTTTTTTAAAAAAAACCTCCTTTTGCTTAGGGGAAAAGTGGCCCTCTCCAGTGGTGGTATTCAGCCGGTTCTATCCAATTCAGGTAAACCCATAGCGGCGGTTGCAAGAGGCTCCGCCCAGACATCGTCACATCCTGTTTTTGACGCTCTGCGCATACCAGCCCTGGCCAGCTCCATTCCCCAAGACCCTTCCCCTGCCTCAGAGTCTGGGCGGCTGTAATCGGGAGGAACATCGCAATTAATCTCCGTGGACCGTTTTAGACGGTGTGTGTGTATATATATATATACATATATATATATGTTTTCTGAGGTTTTCACGGGTGTTTGTATGTAGGTCTTTGGTTATTCGGGTTTTCTCCCGTGTAAAATTGGAAGTGTCTTGGCGACGTTTCGACGAAGTCTCATTCGTCATCTTCAGCTTCTGGGAGCAATGTGTGATTGCTCCCAGAAACAGCTGCAATCACACATTGCTCCCAGAAGCACAAAGCTGAAGCCTGAAGATGACGAATGCGACTTCGTCGAAACATCGCCAAGACACTTCCAATTATATATATATATATATATATATATATATATATATATATATATATATATATATATATATATATATATATATATATAGTCACATTAGAAGTGAACATAAAGTCAACTCAAACCTATAACCCAAAAGAAATTTATTTTGGATGTACATTTTTCTTTTTTTTTTTTAAAAAAAGGAACTTGCCTTGTTCCAATCAAGAGAATATTTCTTCTCTAATTCTTCTGGTCACTAACAAAAATTTTGTCCCTTTAATGCATAGCTCTCAATGTGAACCTTATCCCGAGCCTCCGTTGCCTCCTTCACTGAGGCACCGTGCCATTCATTGGGACTTCTGTCCATCACTTTAAGAACTTCTGACCGGGACTGGGAGGTTTCATAAATCTGACCATCATAATCCAGCTTGGTAGCCTTTCCTCTCGATCCATTAAATGGAACATCATCGTCCTTAGAAGGGGCTCCCAAGATATCCTGCTTCCCATGCCTGGCATGGTGACACCAACACCAATCTATCTGCAAGGAACAAATTTGGATAACAACCCACAATATACCAGCCTTCTCCGTGTCCGTTCCCCTTCAGGCGGGTTGAACTCTCACCAGCTCCCATCATCCCCAGCCAGGAAGGCGGAGGCATTCAGAGGGGCAGCCTAACCCCCCCACCCCTTGGAGGGGCGCCAGATTGAGGACGGCTAGCGCGCTCTGCGGATAATCTCCTGTTTTCAAATTGCCCTTCAGCTCCCTGAAAATTCGTCTCCAGCTGTAAATGATTTAACAGCACATTTAACCAGACATTATCCAACCAGGTAGCCACAATATAAGGATGGTCAGAAGCAAAGTAATCAGGTGTTTAATTTCTCCTTCCCACCCCCCCCACCCCTCTCTCTTTTTGTCTCCTTGTCCCCCCCTCTTTTAAGATCAGAAAATTGATTCTAAAGCCATAGGAGTAACTTTTGCATTGCTGCATCTGAAGGGCAACTCTGATGCACGTCCCTGCGCCCACCCGCATGCCCACACGTGTGTGTGTGTGTAACACACACACACACACACACAGAGCGAGCACTTTCTTCTGCTCATTGTTTTCCCTGCCCGAAGTCCTTCCCCTCGGGGCCCTTAAATCACACGGTGGGGCCGGCTTGATTAGCAGTCATAAGCTCATTATTTTAAGCTGTCTCTCTCGTACAAGACAAGGAGAGAGAAGCCATTTGTCCTTTGCCAACTGCAAAAGGCAGCTTCCTCTCTCTCTCTCTCTCTCTCAGCTTCCAGGAGAGCCCGCATTCCTCGAGATTAGCAAGACCGGCTTGGGGTTAAAAGTCAAAGGAGAGAGAGAGAGAGAAAGAGAGAGAGAGACAGAGAGAAACAGAGAAAGAGGAACAGAGAGAGAGAGGGAGGGAATGAGAAACAGAGAGAGAAACAGAGAGAGAGAGAGAGAGAAACAGAAAGAGGAACAGAGAGAGAGAGAGAGAAAGAGAGAGAAACAGAGAAAGAGGAACAGAGAGAGAAAGAGAGAGAAAGAGAAAGAGAAAGAGGAACAGAGAGAGAGACAGAGAGAGAGAGAGAAAGAGAAGCAGAGAGAGAGAGAAACAGAAAGAGGGAATGAGAAACAGAGAGAAACAGAGAAAGAGGAAGAGAGAGAGAGAGAAAGAGAAAGAGAGAAAGAGAAAGAGAGAAAGAGGAACACAGAGAGAGAGACAGAGAGACAGAGAGAGAAACAGAAAAAAAACGGAGAGAGAAAGAGAAACACAGAGAGAAAGAGAGAGAAAGAGAAAGAGTTATAGTTATTTTATGCTTATGCTTATATATATTGTTGTGACAAATAAAATAAATAAATAAGAGAGAGAGAGAGAGAGAGACAGAGAGAAGACCTCTTGGGCCAAGGTCCCCCCAATGCCAGGCCGTTCCCTGACTGAGCCAAGTGTCACTTTTGCCGACCAGAGACCCGAGGCAAGTGTCAATTTTGCCCGGTGACACCTTCCCGTTCAGCCTCTCCCTCTGCCTTTGAAAGAGCCCCCTGGCTTTCCCGCTTCCAAAGACCCCTTTGATTTAGCCCGCCCCACGAAACCCATCCGAAGCGTTAACACGTGGAACCATCTGGAGGAACGATGGAGCTGTCCAAGGGAGATGACCGGAGTGGTTTCCCTTTACCCTTTCGTGGCCTGCCAGTCTCGTGGCTAGCCAGGGACCACCTCCCATCCTATCCATCCAGCCTGGTTTTAGTTAATTAAATGCACCCACCCGTGTGCCTTTTTGAAAAAGGCGGGTGGGGGGGAGGAGGAACGGGGATTCCACATTTGGTGGTGGTGGTGGTGGTACCAGAGAGGGATTGCGTGAGATCTCCGGAGCGCCGTGTGCGTAATCGGTTTGGGAAAAGAGGCACTTCGGAAAGAAGTTGCATTTATGGACTTCGCCAAACGAGCTTCTCTCCGCTTAGAAGCCTCTTTGAGGTGCAGCCTTACTTTTTCACTCGCTCTGTATTTACATTTCTTTTTTTTTTTCCTCTCCCTCGGACTCATTATTTATTATTATTGGTGCCCTAACAGATGGTTCTGCTGCAGATCTTGCTTAAATATTTATTTACACGAGCGTTTCCCTCCCTTCTACCCATCGCTTGTAATTGGGGTGGGTTCGGTATTGGGCGGTTGGGTTTCTCTCTCTCTCTCTCTCTCTCCCCCGTCACGCACATCATCGTTATAAAGTAATGAGCGTGTAAACAGTTGCTAAGCAGGCTGACTTCTGTATTTATTATTTTTATTAGTATTTATTTATCCGGGGTTTTTTTTCCTCTCGGTTAGCCTCAGCCAAATCTGGGAAACGAGGGTTTGGCGTTGGCGTTGGGCGTGCTCCAGACATCGTCCCCGTTTAAACGCTGGCATATTTTATTTTATTGATCTATTTGAGGAGTTTTATACTGCCGCCTATTCGCACACGACGACTGAAGGCGGCTTCCAAGAATATTACAATTGCAATATTGCAGTCCAAAGCAAGGAGAGGTGGACCATAGTTCTTGGTCGTGCTTTTAAGTTTGATTCTTTTTTTTTCTCTACTGTTGCCCCTGTTGTTCTCTCTAGATTGTGAACTGACCAGATGATGATTATTATTATTATTATTATTATTATTATTATTATTATTATTATTATTATTATTATTATTATTATTATCTGATGCTGCAGTATGTTCGTATTTAAGGTTGGGGTGGGCGTATGGAGGATTACACCGTATCTTTGTTCTGATATCGGATTTTTGATTTGAAGGATTGTAGTATTTTTTTTTCCTGGAGCATGCATACCTTCTTGGAAAGGATCCGTGTATATAGAATAGAATAGAATTTTATTGGCCAAGTGTGATTGGACACACAAGGAATTTGTCTTGGTGCATATGCTCTCAGTGTACATAAAAGAAAAGATACGTTCATCAAGGTACAACATTTACAACACAATTGATGATCAATATATCAATATAAATCATAAGGATTGCCAGCAACAAGTTATAGTCATACAGTCATAAGTGGAAAGAGATTGGTGATGGGAACTATGAGAAGATTAATAGTAGTGCAGATTCAGTAAATAGTTTGACAGTGTTGAGGGAATTATTTGTTTAGCAGAGTGATGGCCTTCGGGAAAAAACTGTTCTTGTGTCTAGTTGTTCTGGTGTGCAGTGCTCTATAGCGTCGTTTTGAGGGTAGGAGTTGAAACAGTTTATGTCCAGGATGTGAGGGGTCTGCAAATATTTTCATGGCCCTCTTCTTGATTCGTGCAGTATACAGGTCCTCAATGGAAGGCAGGTTGGTAGCCATTATTTTTTCTGCAGTTCTAATTATCCTCTGAAGTCTGTGTTTTTCTTGTTGGGTTGCAGAACCGAACCAGACAGTTATAGAGGTGCAAATGACAGACTCAATAATTCCTCTGTAGAATTGGATCAGCAGCTCCTTGGGCAGTTTGTATTTTTATATAGGTTTTTATAAGACTAAACACAGAGAGAGAGAGAGAGAGAGAGAGAGCAGAAGTCCCTAGATGACAGTTGAGGGGCATGGATGAGGTCTCACAGAATGACTTGGGATGCTACACAGTTTGTTTTACGGGAAACTGTTAAAGTGTCTTCTTTGGTTTTTCCAATCCGAGGGCTTGAATAAGGCAAGTCCCCTTCTTCATATATTTTCCACTGTAATTTGAAACAAGATATCCAGGTTTGCGATTCGTAGGAAATGTGCCGAAGGAACAATTCTCTGATGTTTTGTTTGGGTTTTTTTTTCCTATCGCGTTCTAAAGAGATGATCTGTTTGCGTAATTCCTAAAGTTGTGTTTGAAGAGCTGGTTCGCAGTGGAAAATCCAGGGGATGCGAAATGCGTAAAATCAGAAAATACGATAGATTGGAAAACGAGGGAGCCCCCCTGTGCGATGTTAAGGCGTGCTATCGTATTAAGTAGAAACGGAATTTAAGTAAGGGGTCTCTATTGGGGCAATCACGAGAGGTGGGAGTCCCTCTCTCTCTCTCTTTTCCTTCTCTTTCTTTCTCTCTCTCCCTCTCTTTTTTCTCTCTCTCTCTCTTTCCTTCTTTCCCTCTTTCTGTCTCTTTCTCTCTTTTTCTTTCTCTTTCTCTCTCTCCCTCCCTCTCTTTTCTCTCTTTCCTCCCTCTCTTTCTCTTTCTTTTTCTCTCTCTCCCTCCCTCTCTTTTCTCTCTCTCTCTCTCTTCCCTCTCTCTCTTTCTTTCTGTCTCTCTTTTTTTCTCTTTCTCTCTCTCCCTCCTTCTCTTTTCTCTCTTCCTCCTCTCTTTCTCTCTTTCTCTCTCTCTTCCCCCTCTCTCTTTCTGTCTCTTTTTCTCCCTCCCTCTCTCTTTCTTTCTCTCTCTCTCCCTCCCTCTTTTCTCTCTCTCTCTCCCTCCTCTTTCTGTCTCTCTCTTCCCCCCTCTCTCTTTCTGTCTCTCTTTCTCTCCCTCCCCCTTTCTCTCTCTCTCCCTCCCTCCCTCTCTCTTTCTCTCTCTCCCCCCAAAGTTATGTCAAGTCCACAGCATATAATGAATGATTTTAATATTTAGTTGCTTCATTGGTTAGATGAATCAATTAAGCATCTTTCTGATCTACTAAAAATCTGGCCCCAATTAAATAGGCCACAGACTTTTCCCAACATTAATTATGTGGGTGATCCTTTCTGAAGAAGGGGTGAAAGGACAGCCCACCGTTTGGTTACCAGAGGCCAACCTGCTTTTCTGGGTGAAAGCCATGAGTCACGGCGTGGCTGCATTAATAAATAATGGTGGGGTTTTTTTCCCCCCCACCCCCATAAAAATATTTGTTGCTGTGGCATCAATACCTATCAATATTCTTTGATTTTAAACGTCTGCTTCCTACTCAGGAAAAGGAAGGGCTTTAGGTATAAATCTATTGGCTTTTGTACATATCCCGTCTTCCTTCTCATTTACTTATTTAACAGTTTGCATCCGACTCGTCGAAATACTGCCAGGAGCCGTTTTTATAGCAAGACTCAAATAAGAGAAAACTTCAAAAATATTTTTTTTTTAAAAAAAAAATTCTATCAAACACCGTTCAGTTTTGATGAGAGCTGGTAGCCCTGGAAACCCGCTTAATGCCTGATTAGCCTGGCCTTTTGGGCATCCAATGATGAGTGGCAATGTTAGGATCGCGTGGTGTCATATTATACAACAGCTTTTAAGTTTTTGGTCTGTAGGAAACTTGATGTTCAGAATACAGATTACAGAATAACAGAATTGGATGGGACCTTGGAGGTCTTCTACTCCAACCCCCTGCTCAGTAGGGGGTTATCTCTACACCACTTCAGACAAATGGTTCTCCAATCTCATCTTTAAAGCCTCTGCCGATGGAGCACCCGCAACTTCTTGTGGCAAGTCGTTCCACTGGCTAATTGTTCTGACCGTTACGGAATTCCTCCTTAATTCTAGGTTGCTTCTCTCCTTGATTAGTCTCCATCCGTTGCTTCTTGTCTTGCCTTCAGGTGCTTTGGAGTGAATAAGTTGATCCCCTCTTCTTTGGGGCAGCCCCTCAATTATTGGACCAGTGGTATCGTGTCACGCCTGGTCCTTCTTTTCACTAGACTAGACATTCCCCATTCCTGCAACTCCTGTTCTTCATATGTTTTTGCCTCCAGCCTCCTAATCCTCTTTCTTGCTCTTCTCTGCACTCTTTCTAGAATCTCAACATATGTGTGTGTGTGTGTGTGTGTGTGTGTGTGTGTGTGTGTGTAGGTCTTTGTTAATCCGGGTTTTCTCCCGCGTAAAATTGGAAGTGTCTTGGCGACGTTTCGACAAAGTCTCATTCGTCATCTTCAGTCTTCAGCTTCATACTCCCAGAAGCACGGCTGAAGCCTGAAGATGACGAATGAGACTTTGTCAAACGTCGCCAAGACACTTCCAATTTTACGGAGAAAACCCAATAACCAAAGACCTACATACAAACACCAAAAATCTCAGAAATATATATATATATATATATATATATATATATATATATATATATATATATATATATATATATATATATATATATATATATATATATATATATATAGTCACCAAAACTAGATGTGGTCCAATAATTTAAGGAACCTTGGTTGGTGGACCAACTGGTCTTTGAGGACATTTGGCTTTCCGTTCTTCTTCAGTGGGCAATGCATTTCCTTGGATCCTGTCCTGTCCTCCCACAAAACCAGGGAAGGATCTAATGACGAAAAACGTGGATTTGGTATTAAAGGTGGTTCTGCGTTTTGCTCTTGTGGATCAAAGAAGCGGTAGTCTTGGAAACCAGACAAGGAGAAAACCAATGCCCCTTAGTCCTATTTTTTTCCCAATTTCGTAGGATCTCTGTATGTTCACTCACCCGTTTCAACCATGAATGACAGCAGAGTTGGTCTTCAGCTGGTTCAGACCGGTTCGGCTGAACCGGTAGCGGAAATCGCAGGCCGGCCTATTTAGGCATGTTTTTGAGGCCGGGTACATGCGCGGAATGCGTGCACGTGAGCAAAGCGCATGCACGGAAGGCCGGGCGCACATGCGGAAGGCAGGCGCGCGGGGTGAACCGGTAGCAACATAATGTGAAACCCACCCCTGCATGGCACCTGCCTATTCCTCATAGCCATGACTGAGGAATTCTGGGAGTTGAAATCCTCAAGGCTTAAAGTTGCCAAGTTTGGGGAGCCCTGCTATATAGGAAGAAGATCTCCTTGGTCCCTAGTCGTCACCGAGGTGGGAATCTATTCCAGAGCAGATCTGTAGGCATCGTCCCATGCCGGTTTCTGCCAAGCGTCGCTCACCCATTGCTTTGAAGGGGAGGCGGGGTCTCGAACGCAGCAAGCCGGGTGCTTTGCACCGATGAAAAGGCGCGTGGAAGGGGACTGGCAGGGCGGGGGCGGGCGGGGGGGTGAGGGGGGGGCCCAGCAGGTGTGCGCCTCTTGCACATGGCGTCAGCAAGCGTGCGCTGTCTGTGCGAGGCTTCCTGCTTTCCAAAGCTCAGCAGATGCTGCCCTTTAAAAATTAATAACTTGAACTGTTTCAAGTGTCAGGCGAAGCCAAGGAGAGAGAAAGAGAGGTAGCCCTTTAGGAATCTATTAACTGGGGAAGGGGGGGCGGGAGGGGGGCAAAAGGGGGGGGGAGAGATTCCCTAACCCCCAGAGCTGGAGGCCTGCCCTACACACACACACACACACACACACACACACACACACACACACACACACACACACACAGAGCGAGCTTTGCCCTTGATGTGACATAGCGGAACATGGCTGTCTCCGCTCTGCCAAATGGGAGGGGGAGGAGAGGGGAGGGGAGGGGAGGGTAAAAAATGCAAAGCAGAGGGAGCAGAGAAGCGACCTGCCTGGCCCTTGGCATACCAAGCCTCTTCTGGCCCACCTCCGGATCCTCTTACACTTGTCTTTTCCAAAGGTCTCTTTTTCTCTTATCCCTTGCTTCTCTTTTTTTTTTTTCATAAAAAAGTTTTATTTTTACAATCATATCCAACAGCTCAACCAATGTACAGTTATATACAATTAGTCGGGCTTGCCCAGTCACCACCCCCCTTTTTAACACTCTTCCCTCTTCTACCTTCTTCTACTTTCCAGACCTTCCTCTCCTTCTCTTATCTACATCCGCTCCTCCCTCCACCCTACACCTTCCTTCTCCCTCTTCTACCCCTCTTCCTTCCTCTTCTCCTCTTTCCTACCTCCTACTCTCTCCTCTTTTCTCCCTCCCCACCGTTCTAAAATGGTAACTGGGCAGACCTGACCCTACATTAATTATATTTATACATCTTCAATAATCCCTGTACATTAACCATCACTCCATCCTCTACCCTCAACCCCCCAATTCCCCTCCCTCTTACCCCCCACCCCGACTTCCCAGGACAAAATGCAGGGTATCAAAACTAACAATCATAATCCAAAATAATTCCTAAATTATAATCTCTAGTCACTCCACACATAATCACACTCTCAATTCCCCTCTCCTTCAGAAATAAATCTAATACAAAATATTTCCTAAATTTACTCATATGCTATTCGATATTTTTTTTATCTGATACTTATTTTGAATATAATCAATCCACATTTTCCATTCTAAAATATATTTTTCTTGTGTATAGTCTTTCAAGTAAGCAGAGATTTTTGCCATTTCTGCCAAATTTGATACTTTGAGTGTCCATTCTTCAATTCTCTTTTTTTTTCTTCACTGTTTGCTCCTCCTTTCTTCCTTCCCGCCGCCCTCTCTCGGACGGCGGATGGACGTCTCTTCTTGCGCTGTTTTGCAAATGTTGTCGGTGAAATTTTATTCGCTTTTTTTTTTTTTTACCGCAATGCTACCCAGCCGCTTTTTCTCGTTCCTTTCCCCTTTTTCGAAGGTTGGCTTGTCGACCCTATGCAGGAAGTCCTCGACTTAACAACAGTTTGTTTAGTGACCTTCTGAAGTTACAGTGGCTCGAAATGAAAGTGACTTAATTTGCGGCATCCCTGTGGTCGTATGATTTCTGTTCAGATGCTTGACAATTGTCTCACATTTATGACGGTTGCATTGTCCTGGGGTCACGTGATCCCCTGTTTTGAAGGCCTGCTGACAAGCAAAGTGCAAGGGGAAAGCCACAACCATGTTGGGAATCTAACAATTGCAGCGACTCGCAAGAAAGGTTGTACGATTCACTTAAGGAATCGCCTTGCTTAGCCCGGTTGTGGTCTCTTCTTCCACTTCCCACTTTCTTCCTGGTTCCTAATTTGTTCTTCCACTCCCTGCCCTCACTGGACACACACTGGAAACACACACACACACACCACCAGTGGTGGGTTGCTACCAGTTCGCCTCAGTTCGGGCGAACCGGTAGCGGTAGTTGCAGAAGGCTCCACCCACCCACCCGGACGTCTCTGCTCATGCGAACTCGTAGCGGCCAAAATTGAAACCCACTACTGACACACACCTTTTCCCACAACTCACAGCTCTTCTTGGGTGCTGTGTTCCAGGGAATTTCTCCCCAGGCTTCAAGCTGGCCTGTCTTTGGAGTCACAGGACGATAGCTGATGGAGCTTTAGACATTTCCCACCCTCTTCATTTCCCTTCCCATCGCTTCCAAATTGATTGTCTACGTGGGCCTTTCTCTTGATGGCCTGCTTTCCTGCTAGAACAGGGGGTCCTCAAACATGGCAGCTTTAAGACTCGTGGACTTCAACTCCCAAGAATTCTCCAGCCAGCTACGAATTCTGGGAGTTGAAGTCCACACGTCTTAAAGCTGCCAAGTTTGAAGACCTCTGAGCTAGAACGTTTCTAGATATGGTGGCTTGGCGTTCTTGTCATCTCCGGTCAGCGACCATTTTGGCTGGGGATTCTGGGAATTGAATCACAACTCCTCGTGACTGGACCATACTGGAAAAACTATCTTACTGGATTGTTTTTTTGGACTCCTTTACTCCTGGTGCTTCAAACCGTCCAGTCAGATCTTCTTAAAAACATTCCCTTCTTCCTCTTCTCGCTTTGTTGGGTCTTAAACTGCTTCAACAAAGAGTGAAGATTCATCTAAAGGCTAGTCTAGAGAAAAGAAGGACTAGGGGGTGACATGATAGCAGTATTCCAGTATTTGAAGGGTTGCCACAAAGACCAGGGGGTCAACTTATCTTCCAAAGCACCAGAAGGCAGGACAAGAAACAATGGATGGAAACTAATCAAGGAGAAAAGCAACCTGGGAATTAAGGAGACACTTCCTAATAGTGAGGACAATTAACCAGTGGAACGGCTTGCCACCAGAAGTTGTGGGTACTCCAACACTGAAGGTTTTTAAAAAGAAGAGAATGTCTGAAATGGTATGGGGTCTCCTGCTTGAGCAATGGGTTGGACTAGAACAGGGGTCTCCAACCTTGGTTGCTTTAAGACTTGTGGACTTCAACTCCGAGAGTCGCTCAGCCAGCAAAGCTGGCTGAGGAACTCTGGGAGTTGAAGTCCACAAGTCTTAAAGCAACCAAGGTTGAAGACCCTTGGACTAGAAGACCTCGAAGGTCCCTTTCAGCTCTATTCTGATTCTGATTGTAACCCCAGGTTACCACGCCTTGTTTCATGTTGCAGATACGTTTGACCCCAAAAAAACCCCAACAACAAACTACTATCCTAGGAGGGATGCTAGAAAATCCAGCATCCTGGACATCTGGAGATTTAGTTAGGGTTTGTTAAGAAAAGCTGGGACTTTTGATTTTAATGGAAGAAGTCAGGTTAAGTGAAAGAGAAGGATTATAATTGTGTTAGATTCCAAAAATTTAATGTATGAATGTTTGTTTATTGAACTATACCTTGAGTTTGCTCCGGGAAGTCGGCGGAGAGGGGGGTTTTGGAGGGAGGGGGGAGGGGGAGGGGAAAAATTATTTGTTTTTATAAAACTTTTTCAATTAAAAAAAAAAGAAAAAGAAAAGCTGGGAGATCCTGTCCCTCGTGATTCTATCTAAATCTAAAATAAGACGAGTGGGTGGCCATGAAGTCACCCTGAAGATAAGGTGTGCAGATGGCCTGAATTTGCACCTTGTATTTTGAGGATTTTTCATCTGAGCATCTGAGTAGGATCTCTGGATCAATAATATCCTGGAGAACATAAACTGATTGGGCCAACCAAGGTTGTCTTTTCCCCCAAAGCCCATGTAGTAATTCGGCCTTAGTGACGACCAAAACTGGATGCAGCGTTCCAGGTGTGGCCTTACTAAAGGCTGTATACAACGGTGCTAATACTTCCACGTGATTTTGATGCTGTGCCTCTGTTTATACAACCAAAGATTATATTGGCTTTTTTTTTTTGGTTGCTGCCACATGCATCTGGCTCACATTTAAGTGACCGTCCACTAGGACCAGTGGTGGGATTCAAGTAATTTAACAACCGGTTCTCTGCCCTAATGATTTCTTCCAACAACCAGTTTGCCAAATTGCTCAGAAAGTTAACAACCATTTCTCCTGAAGTGGTGCGAACTGGCTGAATCCCACTACTCTATCTATCTATCTATCTAGTGGTGGGATTCAAGTAATTTAACAACTGGTTCTCTGCCCTAATGATTTCTTCCAACAACCAGTTTGCCAAACTGCTCAGAAAGTTAACAAGCGGTTCCCCCAAAGTTGGGCGAACCGGCTGAATCCCACCCCTGACTAGGACTCCAAGGTCCCTCTCACAGTTACTGCTTTTGAGCCAGGTTTTCGCCTAATCTGTACTTGGTTCATAAGGAGGGGAGAAATGCAGAGGTGCCCTCTGCACCTCCTGGCAGAGGAATGCCAGGCCTGCGATTGCAACCACTCGGTGGGGCCAATTGCCATTTCGTGTCCATTTCTCTCAGCACAAAACAGGAGGCCAGCTTTGAAACAGACAGATGTCTAACTGAGAGGATGGGGGTGGGGGGGTGGGGAGAGAAAAGGGGAAGCCATTGCTCGTTTTTTTTTCCTGACCCACGTAACCTCCTCTCTTCCCTTCTTCTTATGTCCAGGTTTTCTGGAAGCCAGCACTGCGGACACATTCACTGTGCATATCAGTACCGGGAACATTATCACTGCCTTGACCCAGAGTGCAACTACCAGGTAGATAATATACAATAAAAACCCCAGAGATTTGAGAAAGTAGCCCAAAAAGCCGGGTGGGTGGGGGAAGGATTGAAGATGAAATAATCTAGTGCAGAGGTCCCCAACCCGGGACCTTGGCCTGCTACCGGGCCACATGAACGGTGGGTGGTGTGCACCCTTGTGCACAGCTCAACTTGCGAAAGTCAAACCGCTGCAGCTCGCACGGCCTGGTTCCCCTCTCCCCCTGCCTCCCCCCCCCCCCGAGTCGAGCCACCAAGCCACAAAGGTTGGGGACTGCTGATCTAGTGGCCCTAACATCCAGTGCAGCAATTTGTCCATCGTAGCGGAATTGTTTCCTAAGGCTGCTAATGCATCCTTTCCCTTGGGGAAGTTGTCAAAGGAGCAGGGGTGGGATTCTGCTGGTTCAGACCGGTTCGGGGGAACCGGTAACTCCGACAATCAGCTGGGAGCGAACCGGTTTGCTCCGACGATCAGGTGGGCCTGCCCGCCAGCCCCTTCGCTTTACCGACCTATATCTTCTCAGCTGATTCGCGTGGCAGAGCGGACTGCCCCGCCTCAGCTGTGTTACTCCCCAGCAGTAACACGGAAGCTAAGTTTTCATAAAACTGCGCACGCACGCAGCACGGAGCACACAATCACCGAACCGGTTGTTAAACCAGCAGGATCCCACCACTGCAAAGGAGGGTGGTTTGTTTGTTTCCCCCTGAGGATTTTTGCACATGGAGAAACTCTTCAGGAGATGGGCTTAGCCAGAGGTGACGAGTCACCGGTCTCCTTCCTTCCCTTAGACGCGGTGAGCCTTTTAAAAAATCCTCAGGGCAAATGAACTTCTCACCAACCGACCAGCCGTTTCAGAACATTTCCTGCCCTCCGTGATCTCCGCGTATTTTTTTTGCCTGCTAATTCAAGGGACGTTCTTGGCAGTAACGCAGAGCCAGGAGGACATAAAACGGGGAGGTTAATTCGAGACGGAGAGCTGCTAGGAAAATGGGGGGGGGAAGCCATCCGAACTGGTTTGCAGACCCCGCCTGTCGGGGCTCCTCGTAAAAACAGCTTGTTGGGATCGTTCCAGGTATTCTTTATGGACTTCTGGTGTGTAATTGTCCCAGGGTCCCGCGGTGCCTACAAACACTCCATTGTCAGCCTTTCTCCCCCCCTCCCTCCCCCCCAAGAAACGACCCTCTTTAAATACAGAAAGGCAGGTGGGGCTTAGCCTCTCGCCATAATGGAGACGGATGGGATTCCGCAGCCGATTCCTCCTTCCTTTCAGCCTCTACTTCCCCAGGGGGGTGATGTGAATCCCTGCTCTGGTGTGTGCCGGTCAAAGGTGTTTGAGTAGCCTCCCGGGGGAGAGAACCCGGGGTGACCTTCAGTAGCCTCTGCCACTGGGTTGAAGGAAGGTGGAAGAGAAAGCAGGATGTGGAGGAAGGGAGAGAAGTTGGAACGGCCGGGCAGGCGGCCGGGAAAGCTGCCAGGACACACTTGTCAGGCCGGCTCCTCTGTGTCACATGCTGCATTTGTTTACCCTCCATTCAGGGTTGGCTTTGACTCCGCTGGTTTTTTGGTTTTTTTTGTGGTCAGCCCCCCCTCCCACCACAATCATTAAGACTGTGGCATGATCGACAGGATTCCCAGGAGTAGCTGCCACGGATTTGTTCCGCAGCGTTCTCCAGGGTCAGAGGCACACCTCCGATTGCAGCGGGAGGGGGGTGGAACTGGTTCTGTTTCTCCCTCCCCCCCAGCCTGAAAGGCTGTGAGTTTCTGCGGATGGCGGTGGGGATGTGGGCAGTGGGAACCCCGCCACGGGTGGGGAGGAGGTGCCTCTCCAAAGCACCTGAAGGCAAGAGAAGAAATAGCAGATGGAAGCTAACCAAGGTGAGAAGCAACCTAGAACGGGGGGGGGGTCTCCAACCTTGGCAACTTTAAGAAGACTTTGTGGACTTCCAACTCCCAGAGTTCCTCAGCCAGCAAAGCTGTCAGTCAGCTAAGACAAGCTGGCTGAGGGTCTCTAGGAGTTGAAGTCCACAAGTCTTCAAGTTGCCAAAGTTGGAAAGCCCTGACCTAGAACTAAGGAGAAAAAAATTCACGGCACTGAGGACAATTAACCGGTGGGACAGAAGTTGCCTTCACAAGTTGTGGGTGCTCCGACAGCTGGAGGTTTTTAAGAAGAGCTTGGACAGCCACTTGTCTGGAATGGGGTTGTGCTTCCTGCCTGAGCAGGGGGTTGGACTAGAAGACCTCCGGGGCCCCTTCGAACTCCTTGAGGAAGGAGCGCGTTATCGCTCTTAAGGAACAGAGAGTTGGGGGTGAAGAAAAGGCCCCTGCTTTAGAAAAGACTGACCCCAGGAAAGTGTAAAACTTTGCAGTGACTTTTGGCTGACACTAGAGCCAGGGGTATAGCCAACCTTGGCTTGTGGGGCTTCAACTCCCAGAATTTCCCCAGCCAGCCAAGCTCGGTTGACTTTTAAGCCAAGTCTTCAAAGTTGCCAAGACTGGAGACCCCCCCCTGCTCAAGACACTCTGGAATAAAGTGGCTGCCAGATTAGCAGGATGTGGCCAGAGCATTCCAGAGAAATTAGTCCTCGGAGCTCCCTCGCCGCTCCTGTGTGTGTGTATCCCAACGTTTAATCAAAGCGATAGAGCCAGATGGAGATTTATTTCTCCTTTCGAAGAGCTGGGGGAAGGGGGCCCAACTCCCCATCTGGATTTCGAAACGATCCACCTCCATCCCAGCAGCTGGACTCACCCAGGCGTCTCTCTGCCTGTGTTTGATCAATGGTTAATTGGGAGATCTGGCTTGAGGGGGTGCCCAACAGGGGTGGGCTTCAGATACTTTAGCAACGGGGTCACTGCCCCATTGCTGAGTGGGTGTAACTATGGTGGGTGTGGCCTAGTCAGCCGCCTGCACCGTGGGGGGGGGGGCATTTTTCGCCCTCCCCAGGCTCTGGAGGCTTTCCTCGAGCCTCCGGGAGGGCAAAAAATGCTTCCCCCAGGCTCCGGAGGCCAGAAACAGGGCCGTTTCCGGACTTCCGTAACCTCCGATAGGCCCAATTTTTGCCCTCCCAGACTCTCCTACACTTACCTGGATTGTTGAATGGGCCGTGTAGAGACTCCTTCAAGGGCGGGGTGGGTGTGGCCAGCCAGGGGTGGCATTTGGGGGCTCGCCGAACCCCAGCGATCCTTAGCTCAAAGGGTCCCCCGAACCCTGCCGAACACCCAGGACCTCATCCCTGATTCAAACCATTCTACATGCACGCAGAGGCTACTCTCTAGCTGGTTTTGGCTTCTAAGCATCTTCCGTGAACTCAGCCCTGTTTTGGCCAGGGTTTCGTTTCAGCGGACATCTGAAATGCATCCCAGTATTCAGTATTACCCCATTCCGTATTTTCTCTCTGCTGTGAAACCCTTCTCGGGAGACACCTTACTAGGTAGCTGGAATGCTGTCCATTTCTGGGACGTTCCCCCCTCCCTTCACCTTCTGCTTCTCCATCTCTCCCCCCCCCAGAGGTTCACCAGTAAGCAGGACGTCATCCGGCATTACAACATGCACAAGAAACGGGACAACTCCCTCCAGCACGGCTTCATGAGGTTCAGCCCCCTGGACGACTGCAGCGTCTACTACCACGGCTGTCACCTCAACGGGAAAAGCACACATTACCACTGCATGCAGGTAAAACACCCAGCCCACCTTGGCTGGCCTGGGAGAGCCAAGGATCAGGGCCGCCAACCCAGGGGTGGTATTCACTTAGCTTCGCTACCGGTTCGCAAATGGGAGTGCAGGCGCCACCTCCGCACAGGATCTTCGGCGTCAAAAACGGGACATGAGATGTCTGGGTGGTTGGGCGGAGCCTTCCGTAGCCGCTGCTACGGGTTCGCCCGAACTGGATAGAACCGGCTGAATAGCACCACTGCGCCGACCGGTTCATCCCCACCAAAACCGAGCCTTATTGGGGGAATAACCCTTTGAGTTCCCACCAGGGTAACTTGCCAGGTCCCTCCCAGGAGGATGGCACTCTGGCGGGAGGCCTCCTTCTCAACTCAGAGCTTACTCACTGTTGAGCGGTGACCTCGCAGCACAAAGCCCCGGCTGCTCCTTCTCTCCGGGGTTGCTCCCTTTGTGGCTGGCTGCTGAGCCCAGATCAGAGGAAAGCACCAAGTGTCTCCGTTAGGGTGGAAGCGTTTGATGGGAAAGTTTGGTTTGGTTCAACCTGGAGCAGAGAATTTGAAATCCATTCAGAATCTTCCTGGGCTGCTGGCGGCTTCTTTGTTCGCGGTGAGTTAAGCAGCTGGACAGATGTGGCCATTCAAGTAGTCAAGTAGTCCTCGACGTACGACCACAATTGAGCCCACCATTTCTGTCTGCCTCTGACTCGCATTTATGATAGTTGCAGAGTCCCAGTGGCCATGGGATCCCCTTTTGCGACCTTCTGACCAGCAAATGGGGAAGACAGATTCGCTTAACGTCCCGTGTTTTGCTAACTTTTTAACGACTCCATTCAAAAATTTCCCGTTGTTAAAATGAGACCTTCGTGAAGTGACTTTTGTCCCATTGTACCGCCTTTCTGGCTACAGTTGTTAAGTGAATCCCCGCGGTTAAGTTAGTAGCCTGATTGTTAAGCAAATCTGGCTTCCTGCTTGTCCTCGGGACCTAGCAACGGTCATAAGTACGAGTCGGTTGCCAAGCGTCTGACCTTTGATCACGCGATCCTAGGGAACGCTACCAAGGTCGTGACTCTGAAAACACGGTCATAAGTCACCTTTTTCGGTGCCGTTGTAACTTCGGATGGTCACTAAATGAACTGTTGTAATGCGAGGACGAAGTGGGGGTCCTTCACTTAAAAGAGAGAAACTGGCACTTCTAGAGGGAAATCATTTTCCCGGAAGGGAGACCAACAGGAAAAACCTTCGTTGGAAGCCAATATCCATGTTAAAGGGGCGTGGGAAGTTTTCACAACATTGTAAATCCTCCCAAGGAGAGAAAATAGAATCAAGATCAGGTGAAGTGTTAATACCGCCTTATAACGCCTTAGTAAGGCCACACTTGGAATCCTGCATTCAGTTTTCGTCACCACGATACAAAAAAGATGTTGAGACTCTAGAAAGAGTGCAGAGAAGAGCAACAAAGATGATTGGGGGACTGGAGGATTAAACATACGAAGAACGGTTGCAGGAACTCGGTATGTCTAGTTCAGGAGTCAGCAACCCGTGGGCTCTGGAGCCGCATGTGGCTCTTTCATCCCTCTCTTGTGGCTCCTTGTTGCTGGTCGCTCCACAGTTGATAGGGCTTTCAGTTAGGACAGGTAGAGGAAAAAGGATGCTGTGGTAGGAGGAGACTCGATGGTGGGGGAACCAGCTTCCGGTCAACAGAGGAAAAAGGGACGCCGTGCTAGGAGGAGACTATGATGGGGGAACTGGACTTCCGGTCGGCTCCAGAATTGAACGGGGGCTTCCAGTTAGGACCTTTGTGGCTCTTTGAGAGTTTAAGGTTGCCGACCCCTGGTCTAGTTTGATGAAAAGAAGGACTACGGGAGACATGATAGCAGTCTTCCAATACTCAGGGGCTGCCCCAAAGAAGAGGGAGTCAAGCTATTCTCCAAAGCACCTGAGGGCAGGACAAGAAGCAACAGGTGGAAACTAATCAAGGAGAGAAGCAACCTAGAACTAAGGAGAAATTTCCTGACAGTGAGAACAATTAATCAGTGGAACGACTTGCTACCAGAAGTTGTGAATGCTCCAACACCGGAGACTTTTAAGAAGAGATCAGACAACCATTTGTCTGAAATGGCATAGGGCTTCCTGCCTAAGCAGGGGGTTGGACTAGAAGACCTCCAGGGTCCCTTCCAGCTCTGTTATACTAAATCTCTTAAATAGCAGCATTTCTCTCCCCCCCACCCCGAAGCCTCCCTTGTGAAGGCCCTTCCCCTTTTCCATGTCCATAATTGGCCCGGATAAAACACAAGTTAGTTGTTTATACCAATGGGGCATTTTTTCATGCTTCACCACAATGAGCCCCGTTGCAAATTATTCACCGGGAAGCGTTGGGTTTTTTTTGTGTGTGTGTGGTTGTTTTTTGTTTTAATTTCTTCTTTTAACGGCCACTCCGGGGTCTGTCTTTTTTCAAGGAGACAGTGGGGTGGGCGGGGTGGGGTGGGGGGAGAGGGAAAGGGGCCCTTGTGAGATTGGAAGTCGTTTCAGAATAGCTCCCACCAGTCCACCCCGCACACCCTCAACCCAAGGTGAACTTGTGTGTGTGTGTGTGTGTGTGTGTGTTTTGGTTTGCTTCAACTTCTGAGATGGTACAGGCGTTGGCACCCGAGCCGCGGAATGAGGTAGAGAAAGCAGGGACTTGGTCTCTCTCAGCGGGCACGCTGGCCCTGTCAAGATTCTCCTGGAATTTTACTCAATATGGCAAGTTTGCCCCGAGCTGGAGAGAGAGAGAGAGAGAGAGAAAGAGAGAGAGAGACATGCACATTCCTTCTTCTCTTCTGGGCAGCAGCCTTAAAACAAAGCCGGTCACTGGCCTGGGTCCTTCCGCTAGCCAAGCCCCCCCCCCCCCATCCCCAATAAGGGAGAGGGTTGTAGGGTGAAAAGAGTGGTCAGCCCACCTATTGTTTTTTCCATGTGTACTCCCATCTCTCTCTCTCTCTGTCTCTCTCTCTCCCCTTCCCTCTCCCCCTGTCCTCTTTCTTCTTTTCTCTCTTTCTCTCCCCCTCCCTCCCTTCATCTCTCTTTCTCTTTCTCTCCCTCTCCCACTCTCTGTCCCTTCCTTTTTCTCTCTCTTTCCCTCTCTCTCTTTCTCTCCCTCTCTCCCTTCCTCTCTCTCCTTTTGTCTCTCTCTCTCTCCCTCTCCCCCAGTCTCTGTCCCTTCCCTTTCTCTCCCTCTCTCTCTCTCCGTCTCTCCCTCTGTCTCTCTTTCTCTCCCTCTCTCTCTCTCCCTTCCTCTTTCTCTCCCTCTCTCCCTCTGTCTTTCTCTCCCTCCCTCTCTCCCTCCCTTCCTCTTTCTGTTATCCTCTTTCTCTCTCTCTCTCTCCTCCTTTTGTCTCTCTCTCTTTCCCCACTCTCTGTCCCTTCCTTTTCTCTCTCTCCTTTTGTCTCTCTCTCTCCCTCTCCCCAGTCTGTCCCTTCCTTTTCTCTCTCTCTCCTCTCTCTCTCTCCCTCTCCCTTCCTCTTTCTCTCTCTTTCTCTCCCTCTCTCTCTCCCTTCCTCTTTCTCTCTCTCTCCCTCTCTCTTTCTCTCCCTCCCTCTCTCCCTCCCTTCCTCTTTCTCTTATCCCTCTTTCTCTCTCTCTCTCTCCCTCCATGTCTCGCTCTCTTCCTCCCTCTCCCTCCATTTCTCTCCCTCCCTTTGTCTCTCTTTCTCTCCCTCTCTCTCCCCCCCCTTCCTCTCTTTCCCCACTCTCTACTTTTTTCCCTGTGGACCCATAGCTCACAGGCTGCACCATTAGCAGAGGTGGGAAAGGGGTCTTTTCTGCAAGGGACCCCCTAATCTAGGAGAAATTTCCTGACAGCGAGGACATTTAAATCAGTGGAACAACTTGCCTCCAGAAGTGGCGAATGCTCCAACACTTTTAAGAAAAAGATTGAACAGCCATTTGTCTGAAATGGTGTCGGGTTTCCCGCTTGAGTAGGGGGGGTTGGACTACATGTCCTCCAAGGTCCCTTCCCATTCTGACACCAGTCCTTTGGTCCCCTCTCTTCTGCTTTCCTTCCTTCTTTCCTCTCTCTGTTTCTTTTTTTTTTCCCCTCTCTCTGGAAAGAAGTGAAATCTCAGAGGTTATAGTAATGCTGCCGCACTCGGAAAACCTAGCTTTTAAACACACACACACTCACACACACACCTCTCAGCTTTCTGACTAGTTGCCCTGGTTCCCCTCCCTCCCTCAGGTGGGCTGCAACAAGGTGTACACCAGCACCTCCGATGTGATGACCCACGAAAACTTCCACAAGAAGAACACGCAGCTGATCAACGATGGCTTCCAGCGGTTCCGGGCCACGGAAGACTGCGGCACGGTGGACTGTCAGTTCTACGGGCAGAAGACCACCCACTTCCACTGCAGGTGGGCACGGGGGCAAGAGGAAAAAAAGGTTCTCGCTGGGTAGGTGGGCGTCCCTTCCTTCCCGACAGTTTTTCTCCGCGTGAGGGCTCCGCCCAGCATCGGTTAGCACCAAGGCAAGAAGGCATTTGAGGGGGTTGACAAGGCCTCGGCTTCACTTGGCTGTATCGGGGAAAGGATATTTATGGTGATCCGTCTAGGTCAGCGGCCCACAACCTTTGGGGCACCAGGGACCCCGTCCATGGAGAGTGGCTTTTCTGCGGACCAGAGGGGACGTGGATTCACGTACTGCCTGCATCCCGCGGGTGGGGCTTCCCTTGTTTGCGTAGCCTAGTTTCTGGCATGCTGCGGCCAGGTGCCAGTCCATGGACTGGGGGTTAATCTAGGCCCATGATGGCGAACCTGTGGCATGCATGCTAGAAGCAGCATACACAGCCCTCTCTGTGGGGACGCACGTCATTGCCAGCTGCTCTACTGGTTTACAGCCAGCTGGTCTTTGTGGGCGACAAAGTGCCCAAAAAACTGCCCCCAAAAGGCCATTTTGGGGCCATTTTCAGGCCGTTTTTCCGGGCTGTTTTCAAGACGTTTTTTGAAAAATGACCCGAAAAATGGCCTGAAAACAGCACAAAAAATGGTCAAAACCGGCCAAAAACCAGGCATGCACGCACCAGCCAGCTGATCTTCAGGTTTCCGGCGCTGGGTTCGGGCAATCGGTGCTGAAAAGGTCACTGGTCTAGACCAAGATCTGAGGAAGATGGGTGGCCAAATTTGCTTTGTCCTTGGATGACAGTCTGGGCTTTTTGGAATCCTTGTCTCTGATGGGTCTTGCTCGCTCAAAGGTGCAGTTCTCAGAGCCTCAGAAATGTGTCCATGCATTAATGCTGGAGGTTGGAACCCACCTCCAGGTCTTTAGAAGTAGGACCAAAGAAGTAAAGTTCAGATCTTCTCTCCCATGAAAACCGTTATTTTGGCAAACATTGCAAGGTGGCCTTGGGCGAATTGCCGCTTGTCTCTGAAGAGGTCCCTGTAGTTGACTTCCTGCCTTGATGGCATGTCTCAGTTCAACGTTCTCCAAACTTTCTAACTTTGTGGGCCGGCAGAGGAAGGAAAGGAGGGAACGGTTCCGTGTGACTGGCGGGCAAGTGTGCACATGCACAGCTCCATTTGTGTGAGCAGCAAGCAATCGCGCCCACCACTCGCACAAATGGAGCGCGCGCACACATGCTCACCCACTGCTTGGGCAAGGGGTGCGCACAGTACACTCGCTGTTCGGACGGCCTGGTTCTGAACAGCTTACAGTCCGATAGTGGACCGCAGCCTGGGGGTTGGGGACTCCAGTTCTAGTGAATTTCTGTCTTGAAATCCTGCAGAGCCAAGGCACCAAGGTAGGACACACTCAGCTGCCCAGCCTCTAGCTCTGAGGGATCAGCCACTTCAAGGAGACATCACCGTCCCGCGGGGCAAAGCAAGTGAAAGGGCTCTTCCTGGGCCTGACTCATCCTTTTCTCTCTCGCAGGCGGCCCGGTTGCACCTTTACCTTCAAGAACAAGTGCGACATCGAGAAGCACAAGAGCTACCACATCAAGGACGACGCCTATGCCAAGGACGGCTTCAAGAAGTTCTACAAGTACGAGGAGTGCAAGTACGAGGGCTGCGTTTACAGCAAGGCCACCAACCACTTCCACTGCATCCGGCCTGGCTGCGGCTTCACCTTCACCTCCACCAGCCAGATGACCTCGCACAAGCGCAAACACGAGCGCCGGCACATCCGCAGCTCGGGCATGCTGGGCTTGCCTGCCTCGCTGATGGGTGCCAAGGAGAATGAGCAGGAGGAGTCCAGCAATGACGACCTGATCGATTTCTCCGCCATGAGCTCAAAGAACTCCAGCCTGAGTGCCTCTCCCACCAGTCAGCAGTCTTCCGTCTCCTTGATTGTGCCGGGCACCCCATCCACCTCGGCCGCAGAGCTGGCCGCCTCGCAAGCCGCCAGCAAACCCGCCAGCAATATGTCCTCGGCTTCCAAAATGTCCGCCCTGCTCTCTCAAGTTCTCCCAAGCAATATCCCTTTGGCCCTGGCCCTGCCCAACGCGACGCTTCCGGGAACGGCAGGCTCTTTCTTTCCCATGCTCCCCAGCCGGGTCTCAGCCCAACTGTCCGCCAGCTCCAGCAGCTTGCTAGCTGCCGGCACACCGAGTACCAATCCGGCGTCTTCAGCCGGTTCCCCTTCCCCGGCTCTCTCGGTTTCTGGTGAGGGGGCGGCCACCTCTTCGCCAACTCCAGCGGCCTCCATCATGGAGAAGATCTCGGCCAGCAAAGGGTTGATTTCGCCCATGATGGCTCGGTTAGCGGCAGCAGCTCTGAAGTCCTCAGTGTCGATGGAGGCAGGTGAGTTGCCTCGGCAGGCTCCCTTTCCTTGGAGCAGTTCACGGGGGAAATTCCAAAGGGGAGGCCTGGCAGTTCATCCCCCAGAAGGAGGGATCACCTGCCATTAAGCTGGGATCTGAAGATCCACATTTTGGGCAGCTGACAAGTTGCCCTTCCGCTGGGCTGGAATCAGGCAATTTTCCTGTCTTTTCAAGTCCAGTTCAGACTAGGTCTCACGGCATGGGAAGAAAAATAGCCAATTTCCCAGGAAGCCTCTTATTCTTCACATTATTTTTTTTAAAAAAACAGGGATGCAGGGAGGAGGAAACAAGGAGAGTGGTCATTGATGGATTCCCCCCCCCCAGTTTTATTTTTTTATTTTTTTAATAAAAAGCCACTTGCTGTCGGTGGAGCAGTTCCCCATCAGCCGAAGTGCCTCTGGGCAAATTAATATTTTAGTCAGCGTAGTGGCGAGAAGCTCAGCAGACACATTCCCATCAGCAACTTTCCCCTGTCGTGGCTTCATCCTTCCCCGCACGCAGGGCCCTTCTCCTTGCCTTCGCTTCGGGGGGTGGTGGTAGTGGTCTCGGCCACCTTTTGGGGACCCCTTTGCTTTTTTTGCCAAACGAGGATCGGCGGTTTGGGAAGAGGGAAGAAGGCCAGGGAGGCGCTGGCGGGAGGCCGCTTGGTCGAGACCCCGCGTTCGGGGGGCCGAGGGGTCAGGCGGGTTGGAACCAATGGGATTGGGTGTCATTTTCGATCGAGCTGACATGGCAGATGTTCCTTCTGGGCATGCTCAGTGGAGAGACCGGTACCAGTCACCAAGGCAACATGCCGACTGGGGAATGGGAAGGGGCTTGACTAGCAGTCCAGAGCTGCCACATTGCCTCAACATTAACGGCATCTTTAATAAACGTTTAAGAGGCAGCCCCTCAAATGAGTTATGACAGCTTGCACAGAGCATCAGATCTCCCCCTCGCTCCTTCCGTCCTTCTCCTTTAAAGAGCCCACAGCCTGGACAACTTTGACATAATTTTTGCAATAATTATCACTTGAAGAATTTCCACACCAGGATGGACGTCAGACCCCATCACGTCAGCCCGGCAATAAATGCTGACCAGCCAATCCAGCCTCTCTCTCTCTTCCCCACACGGCCTGGGTGGTGGGCTGGGGGGGGGGAGAGGGAGGAAGGGTTGTTCTCTCTCTCTCTCTCTCTGTGTGTGTGTGTATGGAGAGAGAGAGAGAGGGAGAAATTTTGAATCGATGCATTCTTTCTTAAAGGCTGAGCTTTATTGCGGGTTGCTTTCCATAACTTTATTTAGTGACACGTTGTGGGTCTTTCTCCCCCCCCCACGTATCCTCTTTCATGCATGCAGGAAACGGGCAGCCCATCACACCTGGACGGTTCAACCCAACGCAAATGAAGTCCGAGGTGGCTGAGAATCCTAGCTTGGGATCCACCGCAACTCAGGATTCCTTGCAGGAACACAGCCTGGACCTTAGAATGAAAGATCATAGGTAAGGAAGAGTGGGCCTCAATTAGAGAGAACGAACAACCCAACTTGGGGACACCTTCCCCCCCCCAAAAAAACCCTTGCCGTTGACCAGCCCAGTAGGGCCCAAGACACCTGGAGATTGCCTCTCCTTTGAGCCGCAGGAAGAAAGAGTTGTTTGGAGATCTTTGTGAGCGTAGATACCTCCCACTCCAAGGAAAGAGACCCCAGTGGCCAAACTTTTCGGTGACCCTGGTGTGCCTTGGGCCTCCCTGCCCATTTCACCTCCCAGCCAGAGTTGACCATTGTTGGCTGAGCTGTAAGGCAGCCTTCCCAGCCAGCCGCTCCATCTTCTGAGCCCGTTGGCCTCCTGTCCTTACACAGTGGAAAGGAGAAGGCACCCATCTGGGATCACATTTAGAAGGGGAGGTTGGGCTCAGCGGTGGGTTTCACATTATGTTACTACCGGCTTCTCCCCCCTCCGCACACGGACTTGCTTCAGGCATGCGCGTGCCCAGTTCGCGCCCGTGCCGGCCTTCCGGTGCTTGCGCCCGGACTTCCCCACGTGCACCCAGCCTCAAAAACCTGCCTAAATAGGATGACACAGAGCCGGGGCGGGTGGACAGGCCCACCCATGATTTCTGCTATCAGTTCGGGCGAACCGGTACGAACCGTTGCGAACCGGCTGAATACTATCTCTGGTTAAGGTGCTTCCATTATGGGCTATGCAGTCGGTCTCCCTCATTCCCTGGGAGGAAGGAAAGGCTGGATCCCCCCGGGGACCTTCCTGACCGCCTCGGGGACCGAGGGTGGGTTTCCTCGCCTCCTGGTCCTTCGTACGCATCAGGTGGGAGGCGGGGAAAAAGGGCTGCCAATTTGAAAGGAGAATTAATTGCAGCTCCCCTATGCACATCTTAACTAAACCCTATTGGTTTGTGTGTTCCAGTAATGAATCAAATGGCCACACAGTCTCGGCAAATTCATCTCTTTTATCCTCGCTTATGAATAAGGTAAGAGCCATCCATCAAGCGCCTTTCATTCCCCCCCGCCCCACCCAGAGAAATTAAAGCCGCTGTGGCAAGAGAAGGCGGTGGGGGGGGAGACGTTTGTTTTTTAATGTTTTGCCTCTAATAAGATGAGTTTGTACCATTTAAATTTTGAGACCATTTTTCATCGGGTATAATTTCAGAGCCACTGCTTACGAATTAATTTAATGAACTGGCTGAAGAAATATATCGCAGCCCCTGACACCCTCTCTCTTTCTCCCTCTCTCTCTTTCTCTCTCCCTCCCCCCCCCCCATGGAAGGAGGAGGACCTTGAATGGGCTGGTTGTTGTTGTTTTTTTAATTTCAGAGCCAGCCACTTCATGTTTTCCTTTACGAATGCCGTGTCGTTTATTTATTTATTTTTTAATTTACATTTATACCCCGCCCTTCTCCGAAGACTCAGGGCGGCTTACAGTGTATAAGGCAATAGTCTCATTCTATTTGTATATTTTTACAAAGTCAACTTATTGCCCCCCCAACAATCTGGGTCCTCATTTTACCTAACTTATAAAGGATGGAAGGCTGAGTCAACCTTGGGCCGGGCTTGAACCTGCAGTAATTGCAGGCTGCTGTGTTCTAATAACAGGCTTCTTACCAGCCTGAGCTACCACGGCCCATGGTTTACCTTAAAAGTTTCGGAAGGGGTTGAAGGAATCTTCTTCTTTTTCCCCCCCACCCTTTCGTTTTTTCCGAGAATGGAAAAAAGAAGGGAGGGAAAAAAGGGCCCCCAAAATTCGGAGCTAGCAAGACTTCTCTTGAAAGTATTTCGCTTTTATAAAAAAAAAAGAAAGAAAGAAAAAAGCACGCGGCCCTTTTACGAAGACCATTATTTAAATTATGCATCCGTCTGTGATGGGGTTTTTTTTTTTCTTCTCCTCCCTCCCCACCTCCTTCTGTAAATGTTAAATACAATTTTGGCTAGAGTGTTTGTCTCGCTGCCTTACATAGCCAGGTCCGCTCGGAGCAACTGCTTCTTTCCTCAAAGCCAAAGTTGGGGTTTTCTTCTGAGGCTTTGCTCTGAATCTCCCATCCAGGCAGGGCTGAGAAAATTCCCAGAAGGACTCTTGACTTTGCTTGGAGCTGCGTCCATTCTCCCCAGAATTTTGAGGGCTTTCTCTCTCTCTCTCTCTGTCCCCCAGCTCTCCAGCGCTTTCTTGAGCTTGACTTCCTGTTGCCCCTTTGCTGTTCGGGAGGAATTAGCAAGACTCGGCCTTCATCCGTGGCCAGCAGCGTAGTTTAAACCCTGCCTGTTTCAAACTTCCGATTAAGGCTTCCTGCTAAAGCGAGCATTAACCACCTTACCGGAAGTGAGAGAGTAGCCCTTAGACTTAATATACCACTTCACCGTGCTTTTACAGCCCTCTCTAAGCGGTTCACAGAGTCAGCCTCTTCCCTCCCTCTCCCCCCAAAATCTGGGTCCTCGTTTTGCCGACCTCAGAAGGATGGGAGGCTGAGACAACCTTGAGACGGTCAGAATCGAGCCGCTGGCAGTCGGCAGAGTTAGCCTGCAATGTGGCATCCTGACTACCGCGCCACCAGGGTTCATATGATAGCAAGGGGTCTTGTCCTTCCATCAAACGAGCAGCAAATGCTTCCTCTGACTCAGGAGAGAGAGAGAATGGCCCAACTCACAAGGAGGGGGATTCATTCAGACCAACCCCCCCACACACACCCCAGAAGCCGAGCTTGCTGGGGATGATGGGTGTTCAGCAGCTTGCTTTGAACTGCTCCAGGAGAGTGTCATTGATGATCGGGGGTTAAGACTCTGGGCTTGTCAGCCTGGAAAGCTGGCAGCCCAGGTTTGAGACCCGAGTACCACACGACAGGGCGAGCTCCCGTCCTCAGCTCAGCTCCTGCCAAAGTAGCAGTTCAAAAGCTTACAAGCGCGAGTAGATAAATAGGCACCACTTCGGTGGGAAGGTAAACAGCGCTCCATGATGTCACGCTGGCCACATGACCCCGGAAATGTCTTCGGACAGCGCTGGCTTAATGGCGTTGAGACGGAAATGAGCGCCAACCCCCTCTATTCAGCAACAACTAGCGGAATAAAATCCACAGGGACTTCTTTCATTGGCCGATTCCAGGAGTCCTCAGCCACTCTGCTCAAGGCTTTTCTCCTAGAGATCCACTCAGGAAGTTCTGGGCTTTCACCCCTAACACCAAGATCTCTTTTCTGCCCACAGATGTCTCAGAATAACCCGAATTTGGGGAACCTCCTCGGTTTGAAGGGGGAGTGCGATGGCGGGCACCTGGCAGCTGCGGGAGATGCCACCCAGTATCTGGGCAAGACGGTGAAGGCTCTGGTTCAGGAAAAGCTCGCGGAGCCCTGGAAGATGTACCTGCGCAGGTGAGGGCAGGAAGATCTCACTTGGAGGAGAGAGGGCTGCTTGGAGGCCAGCGCTGCCCCATGGAAGGCCTCAGGGCCGGGCTGCAAGGAGCCTTCCCTGCCCCTCTGCGGCTTTTCCGGGGCGACTCTTGCATTGGGCACCAAAGCAGCATGGAAGGCACAGCGCCAGGGCCCTGGTTAGCTTCCAGTATTTCATGCATCATCGCTTCCCAGGACTCGAGTTATTTTGCCCGTTAATGGAATTTAACCCTCCCTTAGCCTTCCATAAAGACATCTGCAATGAAAACAGGCATAACGCGTGCAAAGCAGGCCTAGCAGAACTAAAGGCGGAAGTCAAATCTATCAAGTCCTCTGCATGGGAAAATGTCAGCGCTTGCCGGGAAGAGCCAGCCTGGGTTTGCCTGGCATTCTAAATTCGGGGCTTTCACAATCGTCTCACATTGTTCCCTGGAATTGCCCCTTCGCCTTAGTTCATAGAATATAGAATAACGGAGTTGGAAGGAACCCTGGAGTTGGTCTTCTAGTCCGACCCGCTGCTCAGGCAGGAAAACCCAGACAGTTTCAGACCAATGGCTGTCCGGTCTCTTCTTAACGTCCCATCTCTTCTTCAGTTTTGCTGAGTTCTTCTTTTCTGGTGGATGATTCTGTTTGAGTCAGGGGCGGTCGGCCTTCAGACCAAGCTGGCTTGCTCTGCACAAGGAGAAGTCAAGGCAGGGGTGGGCTGCTAGGGGTTCGGGAGAACCTTTAGCTAAGATTCTGTGCCGTTCAGAGAAACCCCAGATTCCACTCCTGGCTGGCCCCTCCCCTCCCCGGAATCCCCACGCGGCCCATTTTGAATGCAGGTAAGTGCAGGGTGGGTGTGGAGGCTCAGGAAGTGTGAAAAACGGGCCTACCGGAAGTTTGGGAAGGCCAAAAACGGGCCTGTTTCTGGCCTCCAGAGCCTGGGGAGGCCTTTTTTGCTCTTGCAGAGGCTCGAGGAAAGCCTCCGGAGCCCGGGGAGGACAACCCCCCCCCACCTGCTGTGGTGCAGGAGGCTGACTAGACCATGCCCACCATGGCCACGCCCACCCATCAACCGGGCAGAGAACCCCTTGTCAAAATTTTTGAAGCCCACCCTTGAGTCAAGAAGGCTCCTTCCAATCCCACCTTCCTCACCCACCACTTTTGGTACCTGAACCCTTTTAGGAAACACCCGAGTTAAGAAACGCCAGCCGGGGAACCTGGTGAATTACATTTCCCTTCCCCGCCTGTAGTCGTTCTGTCTTTGAAAAGTGATTCGTTTGCCCCCGGAAAGATCTTGAGCGGTTGTGAAGTTGCGTGCGACTCCTGTGTGCGACACTACGATCATTTCCTTAAAGATATCAGCCTTCTTCCACCAGATGTGTGGGGCATCCCAGCTGCCTTACTCCCAGGGAAAGCCGAATTAATAAAAAGTATTAATTAATTAATCAACCTCCATGCTTTTTTTTTTAAGCCATGATAAGAAAAGACTCAATATTTTTTTTCAAATCAGACATACATACATACATACAGTCTGAAGTGGTGCAGGGTTTCCTGCCTAAGCAGGGGGTTGGACTAGAAGACCTCCAAGGACCCTTCCAACTCTATTCTATTCTATATATTAGAGATGGTGTTGCTTTCTTTTCGGTGAAAAGGACACCTTCACTTGTGTTTTTCAGTATGTAAATGTATTTAAATTCAGCCAATTCAAAGCCAACCAGTTAATTAAAAGATTGACCCTCCTAGGAAATTATAGCCCAGCTTCTTCCTTGTCCAGCAGGCCTCCCCCCCACCCCAGTTCTTTGTCCCGCAGTTATCTGCCCGATCAGTCGGGCCATTATGCTTCAGCCCAAGGAAGGGGCGTCCTTGTCTGCCGTTGGAAGCCGAGCCAGGAATGAAGATTTCCTGCTGCTTGCAAAATGAGACCGGGGCGATCGGAAGCGGTCTTTAAAATGGGGAGGAGGGGAGACTCTGGACCAAGGAGGCAGCCGCTGCTTTGCAGGCCAGAAGGGAGGGTGGGGGAGTGTCCCGGTTTGGTCTCCAGGTAGGGCTAAGGAAGGGCCTGAATCACTGGGGGTCTGCCTGCCTGTGGGGTGCAGAGCCCAGGGTGCAGGCCACGCAGAGCGGATGCCCCGTGGAGTTTCAGGCTTTCCCCTCCTCCTCCTCCTTTGGCAGGTTTGGCACCAAGGATTTCTGCGATGCCCAGTGCGACTTCCTGCACAAGGTGCATTTCCACTGCGTGGTGGAAGAGTGTGGCGCTCTCTTCAGCACCGTGGACGGAGCTGTGAAGCACGCCAAGTAAGTCCCAGGCATCGCTCCCTCGCCGCTGGGTTGTGTGTGTCGGGGTGAAATGCTCCGAATTCTGCTACCGGTTCGCTTCGCTCGCACATGCGTGGTGCGCGTCAAACACATTTATTATTACCGGTTCGGGCGAACCGGTCTGAACCGGTTGCATTTCACCCCTGGTGTGTGTGTGTGTGTGTGTGTGTGTGTGCTTTTTAAACTCCTTCGGGCCTCAGAGAAGGAAGAATGGAGGTTGCAGAGATGGTCACAGGCAGTGGGATCTGTGTGTTGGTTTAAGAAAATGTATACTGCCTCCCACTCGCTCTCAGTGAGTCTGAGCCGCTTACAGAAATAAGAAGCCAATATACACAAACAGTGAACAAACACAGAAGCATCTCTTCTCCCCATCTCCCAAAGATGCTGGGAGGCATCGGTGGTGGCCTGCCTGGACCCAGACCGACCCCCCCCCGGCACGGCTCCTTCCTTGTAAGCATAACGCTGAAAGGGCCACCACCTCTACTTCAAGTCGCATCTCCAACCGAACTTCAGCAATCTCTTGTTCTCGGTCGAAATGGGAACGCGAGCAGCATCAGCCAACAACGGTGGTTTCGATACATCGTGGATACAGGCAGTGCCCTAGACCGAACACGGCAGTATTCACTCAGCCCAGCTTCCTGGATCGAGGACATAATAAAGAAGATCGGTCCACGGCTGCTGTGTGGACACACCCGTGGGATCCACCTTGGGTTTTGTCACATTTGCTTCCCGGGGCCTTTGTGAATTGCCTTCCTGATTGGACCACTAAACGGGCATGGTGTATGTGTGTGTGTGTGTGTGTGTAGATCCTTCAATGTAGGGGTTTTCAACCCTGGAAAAGGCCCAGGAATGAAGAGCAACGTTGTGATAAAAAAATTAAGAGTTTTGTCCACAGCATCTGCCCTCCCTGTAAATCTGGATCACCCACACTTTGCCCGTTGCTTATAACGAGATGCTTATAAACTGGGCTCTGGCCCCAGGAGTTCTGAGTAGCCCCCTTAAGTGGGAGGTGAAGGTGAGGGTCCCCGTGATGAGTGTCACTCTGTATGTCATAATGACATTTTTAAAAAAAATTGTGAAGCTGCCCAGAATCAGCCTTAGGAATTCGGCAGAAGCCACCACTAACAGCCCCTGTTCAGAAACGAGCAGGAGACCACTAAGCGATGCCTAAACGGGGCAACTGAATGAGTTGCGCTAGTTGTCAACGTCTGTGGCTGATGGGCCTCTCTTTCTCTCTCTCTCCTCACCCCTCTCTGTAGTTTCCACTTCCGAACAGAGGGAGGCGCCGCGAAGGGAACCTCAGAGCACGCCTTCCCGACTCCGGCAGAGAGCAAGACCTCCATCCCCCCTTCCTCTCCATCCGCCGCGTCCGCCATTCTGGCCACCGCCTCGGCCGCGGAGGGACCCACCGCATGTCCGGCTAGTGTGCCGTCCGCTCCTACGCTCCTGGCCTGGAAACAGCTGGCATCCACCATGTCTCAGCTGCCTGTCTCAGGGCCCGGGCTGGCCACCTCCCCGATGGCCACCACTTCCCTGGAGAACGCCAAGCCTCAGGTCAAGCCGGGCTTCCTCCAGTTCCAAGAGAAGTGAGTGGCTCTTTTGGACGGGCGATGTGGGATCCAGGGTTGGGTGACCTGCGCTCGAGGTGTCCAAGACAAGTCCTTTGGTCACTGGGATGCCCCCAACTGGCTAGGGTGTTCCTGGATGGCAAGTCGGCAAATGTCAGGCTGCCTCTGATTATATCTAGGAAGGAATACACCTTGACTTCATTTGCAAATAAAGAAAAGTACTTTTACTAGATACATCTGGACTACAGCAATATAAAGTTGAATCTGAGACAAAATATGGCTAACATTCCATATCCCATTGTTAGTCCCTCCTCTCCCCAAGAGGTCAGCAGGTTTGGTCCAATGCCAGCTCCTTCTCCTCCCCCCCCCCCGCCCCCGGTAATCTCCTTCCGCAAGTCTCTGGCTGTAAATCATCTCAGGAATGCAATGTTCGTTGAAAGCGCGCGCTCTAACATTCCTGTTGAATTCAAACTATGTCAGACGACACTCTTAAAGGGCCCTCTCTACTTAAACTGAATTCATGAGCTATTTACATTACACATAAAAACCCCATGCAATCTAACTACTGAATATAAAGAGTACAAAAGGATGTGAGGATTGGAGTGGAGGCTGACAGCAACCGTCTGTTCTGACCTAGCTCCCCAAACACGACAAATCCTCTGAAGTGAACTCAAAAGATTCCTTTATTAGGAGCGGCAGCAGCCCCGGCAACAAGTTTCTCTCTCAGGCTAACAAGTCTGTCCAGCAGGGGAGATGAATAGTTGTCTGCCCCATCTATTCATCTCCGCCCCCTGCCTTTTATCCCCATAGCTAGGGTGGGGCTTCGCTAGCAGTGGTGGCTCTTCCGTCCCATTGACTGGCCCATAGATTTCCTCTGCTCTCCTCTCCTCTGCCTTCTGTGCATCCGCATGTCAGGCACTGGACCCAGCTGTTCCTCCTGTTCCTCATCAGCCACCTCCAGACCTGGGGGCTGTTGACTCTCCACCTGAGGGCTGATGGACAGTCCAGGTTCCGCTTCCGTCTCTCTCTCTCTGCCAGCTCCATTCCCTCTTCCCCCTCGGACCTCTCAGGTTGCTTTGCTGCCTCCTCCTCCTCTGATTTGGCTGCTGGTGGGGCCGGCGGTCAACAGGCCACAACACCCTAAAAGACAGGGACTGTTACCCCAACAATTTGTTAGCACCTAATTGGACACTCGCTGATAACCAGGGGGAAGGTGGGAACAAGGGAAAAAACCGTATGCTTTGGGCGTGAAAATCCCAGATCCAGCCTTGCTTCTTCTGTAACCGCTTGGCTTTAGTCAAGTGTACTTTCACTCACAATGGATCATCCATTTCTAACTGACCAAACTGGGACATGGTAGGACAGGAAGAAGAGCTGACAATGGTCAGATAATTCATGTGATTCAGCTGCTGGAGGGGCCGGCGGCCGACAGGCCGCAACACTGTCCCTGTTAGCCAGAAGGGCTCATTTTGGGTCTCTCTTCCAGCGATCCTTGCCTGGCCACGGACTGCAAGTATGCCAACAAATTCCACTTCCACTGTCTCTTTGGGAACTGCAAATACGTGTGCAAAACCTCGGGGAAGGCCGAGTCCCACTGCCTCGACCACATCAACCCCAACAACAACCTGGTGAATGTGCGCGATCAGTTCGCTTATTACTCCCTGCAGTGTCTCTGCCCAAACCAGGTAAGCCCCGGAGGGTCCAGAGAGAGAGAGAGAGAGAGAGAGGGAGGGAGGGAGAGGGAGAGGGAGAGGGAGAGGGAGAGGGTGAGAGAGAGAGAGAGAGAGAGAAGTGGGGGTGGGTGGGGCTGGAATGCCGGGAGAACCGTGAGAAATTAGAAGAGGAAGATTCGCCTGTCCTGGCTGGTCCCCATCAGGTAGAGATAGTCCTCAAATTACAACGGTTCTAGCGACCGTTCAAAGTTACACCACCTCTTGAACAAAGTGACTTACGACCACTTACAACCGTTGCAGCATCCCCGCGGTCACGTGATCAAAGTTCAGACGCTGGGCAACCAGTTATCGTATTTATGACGGTTGCAGCATCCCAGGGTTGCGCGATCCCTACTTACGACCTTCTGATGAACAAAGTTGACGGGGAAGCCAGGTTGGCTTAACGGCCACGGTTACTTAGCTTAACAATTGGCAGCGATTCACTTAACATTGGTGGCAAGAATGGCGGAGAAATGGGGCCAAACTCCCTGAACCGATGTCTCACTTTGCCATGGGAATTTTGGGCTCAATTGCGGTCGTAAGTTGAGGACTACCTGTGCACTTCTACCTATGCACTTCTCAAATCTGCAGGGCAAGAGCTCCTCTATTTTCAAGGCCAAAGACTACCTGGAAGGGGAAGGACCCCCCTTTCCAAGTAGCCCGGTGGGGTGGTCTATGATGGAGGGGGAAGGGAAAGGGTGTTGTCCAGTGAATTGGGAAGAAAGTGAGAGAGATTCAGAGCCCCCTGTACAAACCCTGCAGGGTTGATGTACTTTCTCAATGGCCAAAGATCTGCACGCGAGGAAGGGAAAGGCGTGTATTAGGGAAACTGAGGCACCGGAGAGGTTCTCCTAGAGCACGGAGGCCAGCAGCTGTCGTGCAAGGTTTTTTTGGGGGGGGGTCCTTTGGCCTGGGGATGGGGGGAGGGGGGCTTTTCTCACGAGCCTGACCCTCCCTCCCTCCTCTCCCTCTTGCAGCACTGTGAGTTCCGCATGCGGGGCCATTACCACTGCCTTCGCCCCGGTTGCTTCTTTGTCACCAACATCACCACCAAGCTGCCCTGGCACGTGAAGAAACACGAGAAGGCCGAGCGGAGGGCCGCCAACGGTTTCAAGTACTTCACCAAACGGGAAGAATGCGGCAGGCTGGGTAAGCGAGAAGGGACGGGGGGGACGACACACTTCGAGCTTCCTTTCTTTCAGGCAGCTTAAGCAGAACAAACCGGTTTTTCAACTTGTCGGTTTTATTCGACGTGAATTAGTCCCTTTGATCGGGCGGCTCCTCCTTCCCCCGATAAGCAGCTCAAATATTGAAGTCGCGGGCTGTGATGCCGAGCCAGCCGTCCGTCTTTCCTTCTCCTGGAATGGGCACACAAACCCTTCCTTTGGACCCTGCTGGCTGTCAGATCCCGAGGGGGGGGGGAAAGAGAAGACAAAAACAATTCGAAACTGCTCCACCATTCCTTTCTGGTCTTTTGCGCCAAGTGCCCGCTTTTCACGTGGCAAGGCTCACCCGGGACATCCCAGAATAGTAATATTGTCCCAGTATTCCCCCAGATGGCCATGCCTTAGGCGCGGGTTTGCGCTGGCAGCGAGGGCGGCCCTGCCCTCTCCGATGCCAACTCCCCCGGCGAAGCAGCCGCACATCAAAGCGCCCAAAAGTTACACGGAGGCAGCGGGTGTGGTTGGCAGCTGCGTTTGCCAGTAATAAAGGTGGGGCTAGCCTCTCCCACCCCCTCCACCCCCAGTTTCTCCAGCAGTTAAAATAAGGGAGCCCTAGCGGCAGTGCCCAGATAGGTTGGCCACCCGGGGCAGAGGCCGGAGAGCCTTCTAGTCGGCTGGTGTGGGAGCTGCCTGGCCTGACGTGGCCTTCCCCAGTCATTCCACAAGAGTCCGGCCTCACTAGGAGTCTTGGCTGCTCAGCTTCAGCTACAGAAACCCAGGGGTGGTGGCGTTTCCAGTCCTGACTCCCCTCGGCCCTCTAAAAGAGAAAAGGGTAACCTAACCCTAACCCAAATCTTCTTTATCCCACACCTCTGGATATTGGGGGGAGCTGGAAGGATGGGTTCCCCTTTGCATGCCTGGTAGCCTTGCCCCCTCCTGAGCCCCACTCAAGGCTGTGGGTGGGGCAAGGGGTACGCGCGAAAGCACCCCAGAAGATTCAAAAGGCCGGAGGGTGTGGGGGGGGGGGAAAGCTACTCCATCTTGTATTTCCAAAAAGCAATGGGGTTTCCTCAGTGGTTGTTCGTTGTTGTTGTTTTCCTTCGAAAACGTTTCGCTTCTCATTCAAGAAGCTTCTTCGGTTCTGGAGGAAAAACAAAAACAAGAAAATCCAACTTGCCTTTGGGAAAAGCAGCTTTCGGACAACCATGACCTGGATGACCTAGAACCGCGATGGCGAACCTACGGCACGTGTGCCACAGGTGCCACGCAGCGCCCTCTCTGTGGGCACGCGCGCCGTCGCCCCAGTTCAGCTCTGCTATTTATGCGCACGCACCTCCTGCCGGCCATCTGGTCGTCGGGTCTCTGCCGTGCATGCACAGGGGGCAGGGCGTGTGCAGGGGGGGCCCCGCGTGCACATGTGCGGGGGCGGGCTGCGTGTGGGTGGGCTGGACGCACATGCAGAGGGGGTTCGGGGGTGCGTGTAAGCAGGGGTGGGTGGGGTTATGGTGCATGCACACTTTGGGCCCTCAGTCCGGAAAAGACCTAAAATCTCTGTAGATTCCGTTTTGCATTTAGCCCGGGGGATGATAGCAAGGCACAGCTGTAACTGGAGCAACAGACAACAAGGCCCTGGGCCGCCCCTTACCTGGCTCCTGGCTGAGGAATGCCAAGAGGCTTGGCGGTTGGCTGCCGTCCGGCACATCGCCAGGCCACGCAAAACCCGACACTCGGCTGCCCCAGCAACGAGCAAGCCTTGCCCTGCCTGCCTGCTGCCAGTCATGCCCAGACGCACCCCCAGCAAAGCAGGAAGGAGGGGGCATTGTGTGTAAGGTGGGGTGGAGGGAAGGAGAAGACCTCCAGAAATGCCAACTTGGCAATGCCCTTCTAGTGGCAAACCTCGGTTTGCAGGCTGGCTTGTAAACAGACCTACGGTAAAGCGTGGCTGTGCGCAGAGCCCATGGCTTCTGCATCAATTAATTCATCCCATTGCCCCCCAGATATATCCAAGTCCGTCTAGAATGGGGGGGGGGAACCACAAAGACCTTTTGCGCCCATATTCCCCCCCCCCCCCGGCAGATAACTTTTCAAAGTTTGGAGGGCTTTAGAGCTTGTCGTGGGGTGGGAAGAGTGTGTGTGTGTGTGTGTGTGTGTGTGTGTGTGTGTGTGACACAGACGGCTGGTGCCTGTTTTTTAACCTCCGCTGTTTTTTAATTGATGGCTTTATTATGCCGCTTCTGACGAGATGTATATGGATTTTGGATTTTATTTGTGTTTTCATTGTATGTCATGCTGAGAGAGTATTTGCTATAAGGCAACTAATAAATCTTGGAAATAATTAAATAAAAGTTATAGCAGGCAGCATCCGAGACGGCCTTTCTCTCTCTCTCTCTCTCTCTCTCTCTTTCCCGCATGTGCAAAACAAGGGATGCGACTTTTAAGACGGCCCCTGGCATCGGTAATTTTCATAAATTTAAAACGGCTTTCCAATTAAAGCCCTTTAAAAACTGATCAGTTTTAATTTGTTCAACCTGCCAATTAATAAATTAAATGCAGCGGGTTTGACTTGGGCCGTTCTCGGTAAGTCATTCGGGTTATCTCAGAAATGTCCCTCTTGGTCTCCTGTTGACCTTCATTGACCCTCTGCAAAGGAGACAGGAAGCTGGGGGGGGGGGAGGAGGGTTTGCTCAGCCTGGGCCTATCTAGGGCTGGATCCCAAGTTGATCTTCTTTCAGGAATCTCCCTCCTTTATTCCACTTGTGGGGAGATGAGGCATCCCTCTTTGCCCCCTTCGGATGTTTTGCAAACATGGGAAGGGAAATTCTCAGGAGGAGGGGAAAGAGGTTTAATTCCCGAATTGTGGAAATGCCAGTTGGGTCCCAGCCTCCCCCCACCTCACATCAGCCTCCATCACTATGGGGAAGAAGCCCTCAGAGGGAGTTTCCCTTCCAGGGGTGAAATGCTACCGGTTTGCACCGGTTCGGGAGAACCGGCAGTAATAAAATCTACCGGTTCGTCCAAACCGGTATTTCCGGCGATCAGCTGTGCTGCGCGATTTATATTTCCTAGAAAGCAGGAAATCCTGCTTTCTAGCAAATCTAAATCGCGCGGCACAGCTGTTCCCCACTCGCTGTTCTACTTACCTTCAAATGGATCCTCGTTCCGCGCGAAGCACGCAATTGGTACGCACTGTGCATGTGCGGGCAGCGAACCGGTGGCAACCCGCAGAGGATTTCATCACTGCTCCCTTCCCTCTGAGGTTTTCAATCGGCTATGGGGAGCTGCTCCGAAGCGCTTTCCTCTTGGGCTTGGACCAAGAATGGCATCCGGCTCGTCCCTGGGGCACATCTGCTCCTGATTCCAAGACATTGGTTGCCGGCTTGTGCGATTTGGGACTCTTTTTTTCCCCTTCCCTTCCCTTCCAGGCTGCAAATACAACCAGGTCAACAGCCACTTCCATTGCATCCGCGAGGGCTGCCAGTTCTCCTTTCTGCTGAAGCATCAGATGACGTCCCATGCCAGGAAGCACATGAGAAGGATGCTGGGGAAGAACTTCGACCGCGTTCCCACTCAGGTGACTCTCCCGGAGCAGGGGTGGTATTCACTTACTTTTGCTACCATTTTGCAAATGGGAGCACACGCGCCACCTCTGTGCATGCGCAGAGAATCAAAAACGGGACGTGATGACGTCCGGGTGGGTGGGTGGAGCCTCCCGAAGCTGCCGCTACCAGTTCACCCGAACCGTATCAAACCGGCTGAATAGCATCACTGCCCCAGAGGATTGCTTCCCCCCGTCCCCCGCGGCGTCACTGTTTTCAGGGACAGCAGTTGGGAACACTGTAAGCAGGAAAGTCTCGGCTGTGGGGGCCATCCCGCTCCAGCTGCCCCCGCTCTCCACCAGCAGCTGTCCCCCAAATTGCCCTCTACGCATTCTGACCTGCGTCAAGGGGGTGGGTAGGACAGGGGCACTTCCCGCAAAGCAGTGAACTCCCCCAGGACCATCTGAAGTTGACAGCGGACATGAGGAGCAAACTGGCCTCCCAAAGGTTCCCCACGCCTGGACCCAAACATAGGTTCTGATTTTAACGAAATAAAATTCAATTAGCGCTCCAGAAATTAAATACCATCCCCGTGCGTTTACTGATTTTTCCCTCGTGGTATATTAAAAGTCACAATTCCTCAGTGGTTTCTCACAGGCCTCTGGAGTGGGGCAAACACACACACACCCCATCCCAGATTTCAGGGGCACAATGCAGCTGTTGGGGTTCAGACTGAAGCTCAGGATTGTCGCCGCGTCCTCGGCTTCCTTCCTGCACGGAAAGGCTGCTTTGCCGTGTAAAAGGGCTGTACAGCGTCTCCTGTGTCACACACACACACACACACACCACGCTGGGCAAGAGGTTAGGATCCACCTAATTGGGAGGGGGGGAGGATACCTGCAGCCCCAGGCAACCTTGGCCCCACCTTTGCTTTCAGGAAGAGGGGCAGAAAGCAGCCAGATTTTCCCCAAAAGTCACCCCTGCCCCCTCCGTTGTCTTGCTGCAGGTGGTGGGCCACACTGCTAGGAATGACAGTCACCCACATGTGAGCAGCCTGGCCCCCAGCCCGGCTTCATCAGGGAATCCTGCCTCCTTTCAGGGAGCCCCCAGTCTGATGGACCCTGAGACGGAGGAGTACCTTGATTACGCGGGATGCAGCCCCGGTGCCATCTCCTCGGAGTCGTCGAACATGGACCGCAGTTGCTCCAGCACCCCGGTGGGCAACGAGAGCACCTCAGCAGGTGAGTGTCCTAACACACACATACACACACACAGCTCCCAAGCTCCAGGCTGGGACTCTGCAAGAGGCTGTGCCCTCTGGGTCAGGCGGTCTTCTTTTTCGAACGTGGAAGGCTCTGAGTGGCCTCCCATATGGTGGGACGAGGGATTTGTGAAAGAGCCTTGCCAGGGAACCGGGTGCCTCTGAAGGCTCTGAAAAACTAAGCTGGGAGAGCCGGTCCTGAGGACGCTGCCAGGGACAGAAAGTCAATGCCTTTGACTGAAAATCTCCACCATTGCATTGATTAACGTTCACTTCCAATGAATCACTTGCAAAACAGGCATATGGCCCAGAGCGGCAGTTGGAGGGCCTGACCGTCTGGGAGGCGGCTGGAGTGTCCGTCGACATCCCCCCAACTCCCCCACTCCCCAAGGAATGCCGTGGGCCTCCCTGGACGAGGCAGGCCCGAGAAGCAGCCGCTCCTTCCCCGACTTCCATTTGACCACTCATACACACACACCCCTCGTCTCCCTGGTAGACCTGCTGCCCGCCTGCCCTGGTTGGGGTGGTCCGGATGCCCTCATGGAGACTCTCCTTCTGCTGTTGTGCTGCTGTGCCGCTGCTGCTGCTCATCACCCCCCTTTCCATCTCCTCCTCTGCTCTGGTTCTATCGTCGTATCTGTGAATGCGTCCTCCATTTTTCATCGTGTGGCTTACACTTCTCGGGGTCTTATTTTTTGGTCCTGTTTCCTTTTTTTTTTTTCCTTTCTGGTGGTTGTTTTGTTTTTCTTTTCCTGCTATTTTTTTTTTCTTTCCACGTTTCTCCAGGCTGCCTGGCTGCTCTTCCTCTTCCTCCTCCTCCTGCTGCTGCTGGTGACGATGTTAGCCACAATGTACCACCACCACCACCACCATCTCTGCCTCCCTCTTTCTCACAAGCCCTGCTCAGATCTCCCCTCCCCTCCCTGCCCTACCTCTTCTCTCCATCGTGTGTCTCATACTCTCTGCTAAGTGCCACCCTGGGATCCAGCAGGGGCATTGCCTTGCCCACCGCCAGCTCGACAGGGCTTTCACCCATCCTTGCCAGTCCAGTCAAAAGCGACGTCCCGCTAGTGCAGGATGCAGCAGGTAATCCGATCTCCGCTTTCTCGTAGCGCTACCCCAACGACCCCCCCCCTTCCCCAGCATCATCGGCCAGTTGCTGATAGACACGGGGGCTCCGAAAATAACCAGTCTGCCTGCGCACTTCCAGACTGGCAGCAGCCTTTTGACTGTCTTCTGGACCAGTTCTGGCTTCCTGGCATTGCCAGGCTCACCCACCTGATGCCCAGTCATCTAAACGGTTGCAAAGGCGAAGAAGTCACCAGCTTCAATTAAACCCCCAGACAGGTTCTTCTCCCAGCATTAGATGATCAACAGCCACAAGTTCTGAACGGTTCCTACACGCAAACTTAGAAGCGACGGAAGCACGGTTGAAAAAAAAAAAATCTCTTAATTCTTATCTTAAGAGGAATTCAGACCAAAATTAGAGCAAGGCCTGGGGAGCGTAACACTCACCATAAGAGGCAGATAATCTTGCGTGCTGTGTAAAAGGCACTCTCTGGTGGGAACATGCAAGTCTGAACAGTCCTCGCCAGAGGAACATGGTTTCTACCAAAAAAAAACCTTGAAAAGTAACTTTTGTGAAATGTGATGAAAACGAAATCCACCCCCCCCCCGAAGGCCATTCAACATTCAGCCGTACTGGTGGGCTCAGACATACTCCTACCCAACCCCAGGGTAAGTGGCTGGAGTAGGAAGCAGCTTTTCAAAATCTTACACAAGTTTAGAGGATTTGGGGCCGTCCAGGTTTCAGGAGGATGTCCATTCCAATAAAGGAGAATATTTGTAGCTCAGGGTTCAAACAAGGGGGTCCCTGGTGCTCTCTGAGCGGGCTTGTTTTCTTGCAGATGTTTCATTAACCTAACTAGGTAACATCATCAGTGCTAGCACTGAACATGTTACCTAGTTACAGGGGTGGGATTCCACCAGTTCGGACCTGTTCGGGCGAACCCGTAGCTTCAACGATCATCTGGGCCCGCCTGCCTGCCCGCCCGCCCCTGCACTTTACTTACCTTTATGTTCGCAGCTGATTAGCGTGGCAGAACAGATTGCCGCACCTCAGATGTTTTAATTCCCTAGCACTTAACACGGAAGGTGATTTTTTTTGTTGAACTGTGCACACACGCGGAGCCTGCATCTGGCGTGGGCACACGCAAAGCATGCGATCACCGAACCAGTTGTTAAATTGGAAGGGTCTCACCACTGCCTAGTTAGGGTCGTGAAACGTCTGCCAAGAAAACAAGCCAGCTCAGAGAGCACCAAGGACCATAGAGGAGACGCCTTCCTGGGTCTCGCTTAAAGACAAGACCTAGACTGCGCTCTACTGCAACCTCGCAATTAAAACAAAAACTTACGCTATATTAGCCAAAACAAAATTAGTTTTGACTAATTATGGGGGAGGGTCTGGAAGAAAAAGGGGGCGTTGGCCTCTCCACATGCCAAACTCTGCCTTTATTCCCCAGGGAACACCATCACCATGCCAACCGCCGCGGGAGCCAAGAAGCGCTTCTGGATCATCGAGGACATGTCGCCCTTCGGCAAGCGCCGCAAGACACCTTCCTCCCGCAAGATGCTGGACGAGGGGATGATGCTGGAGGGGTTCCGGCGGTACGACCTGTACGAGGACTGCAAAGACGCCAACTGCCAGTTCTCCCTCAAGGTCACGCACTACCACTGCACCCGGGAGAACTGCGGGTACAAATTCTGCGGCCGCACCCACATGTACAAGCACGCACAGCACCACGACCGGGTGGACAATCTGGTGCTGGACGACTTCAAGCGCTTCAAGTCCTCCCTCAGCTGCCACTTCCCCGACTGCCAGTTCTCCGGCAACAGCACGCACTTCCACTGCCTGCGCTGCGGCTTCCGCTGCACCGACAGCACCAAAGTGACGGCCCACCGCAAGCACCATGGCAAGCAGGACGTGATCAGTGCCGCCGGCTTCTGCCAGTTCAGCTCCAGTGTGGACTGCGAAGTGCCCGAGTGCAAATACAAACTCAAGTGCTCGCACTTCCACTGCACCTACCCCGGGTGCAAGCACACCGTGGTGGGCATGTCGCAGATGGACTCGCACAAGCGCAAGCACGAGAAGCAGGAGCGGGGAGAGCTGCCGGCCATCTCTCCGGGGCCTGAGGGCCTTCCCGCCGCCCCCATGGAGTACGAGGCCCAGAGCGCTTCCGTCAACCTGGACAGCTCCCTCAACCTGAGCACGGATGCCAAGAGCTCCCTCTTCTTCCTGCAGAACGCGGCAGGTGTGGGGCTCAATGACTCCGTGGACCTCAGCCAGAAGCCCCCTGAGGGCATGGGCGGCCTTCCTTCCACCCCGGGGGAGAGCCTGGCCCCTGCCGCCAGCAAGCGCTTCCTGGCCAGCTGCGGCAACGTGGAAGAAGAGGACGACTCTTCCCACGATGATGATGATGAAGAGGAGGAGGAAATGAACGAGGAGGAGGATGAAGAGGAGGATGAGGAGGACGACGAAGACGAGGAAGAGGAGGAAGAGGATCTGAACACCGATTCGGAAGAGTCGCTCCCTGACGCGGAGGGCCTGCCCGCCAAAGACATTAGTGAACTGGAGGAGGCCGTTTCCTCCACCGCGGATCCCAGAGACGCTTCCACGCCTTCTGGCGAGCCAGCCTCAGCCCCGGCCCCTTAAGGAGCAGCCACACAGCAGCGGTGGGCTTGGGGGTTTGGCCTCGGCGAGCGGAGAAAGCAAAAACTGCATGAACAGGAGACCTTCCTGTGTTGAGGGGGGAGAGGCAAGAACGAATGCTAGAATGGCCAGCGAGCAGCAAAACCGACTCTATCCCAGAAGGTGCGTGAGAGGCGGAGGGAAGCACTGATTCTTGGACCACACACGACACGGAGACAAGACGGAGACAGAGAGGAGGAAGCAGCGGCGGCAGCAGCCACATCCTGGGGATAGGGTGGGGTGGGATGGGGGCAGCAGGAGGACCCATCTGTTGGGGTGCACATGTTTACAAGGGAGGGGCAACAGGCAGAGCATGGCGGTCCCCGTGATGCAGATGGACTGACCCTCCCGCTTCTGGGTGGATATGCTGCTCCCCGTGGTAGGAGGCGGCCTGCCCCTTCCGAGCCCGCTTCCCTTCGCAGAGGTGGGAAGGCGGGAACGGTTCTTTAACCCTTCGACTCCGGTGTGTGTTCATTTGTCCTCTAATACTCCTCCCATTCTCAGGGAGACGGGGGAGGGGGGGGCAGGCAGCTAGCATCTGGCGGGGGAATATGAGGCGGGATGAAGAGCGTTAAGTCATACGACATATAGATATATCTATATATCTATAGATGTAGATATAGATATATATATAGCGGCAAAGCTGGATCAGGTTCTGCTAAGCTACAAGCCGAGTCCTTTTGCCACCGGGAAAGGGATGGGTGGAATTAGGGGGAACGGGGGGGCGGGTTCCGGTATCACTTATATTCCTATTCCTTTCTTTTCCTTTTCTCCGGCATCAAATGAACGGGAGATACGGAAGTCTCAGGCAGCTGGGAATGCTTGGAACAGGGGTATTTATTATCAGTTGTGGTTTTTTTTTTTTTTTAAAAGAAAAGCAAAAAACTAACAAAAAACAAAAAGTGGGGGAAACACGAGACGAATCGATCCAGGCCGTGGAATTGAAATATCAAATCGTAATAATGATGATGAGGATAATAATAATAGTAACAAGTTACTAATTTTTCTAAGGAAGGAGGAACTGCTTTATAATGTGAGCCTCACAGCTGGAGCTGGAGGATCTCCTGATTGACCTCTGGCTGGGAGGGGGGGGCATTGAAGGAAAGGAGGCGGAGCTCTAAAGCGGCCCAGCCTTCGGACGATGGGGAGAAAGGAGCCACCCTGTAGAAAGGGGACAAGAGCTGATCACAGGCTTCCCACCGCCGCCAGTTCCTTGAAGGTCTTTCAAGCACAGGATCCTTCAGGCCCATCTTGGCTCCGTTGCCAGAGGAAGAGCAGGCGGGAGACCCAGGCCCCTTCCGGTATCTTCCCCGGAAGGCTTCGGGCAAGGCACGGGGACCTCTGGTTCGCTCTTCTGCACCCATCTGGGGCCGGCACTTACAAAAGTCTTCCCATTACGGAACTGGCGACTGGGAAGATCAAGCGCTCCGGCTCCCATCCCACTCCCGAAACAGCGGGGAGGCGGGGAGTGGAGGGAAGTCCAGGCACATCCCAGCCAAGGAACTGCCTCAAATCCCCCCCACCCCAAGAAAGGGACCAGGCTTTGCCTCGGGAGGGGGGGAGGGGGGGGAAATGGAAAGACCTCTTGGAGGTCTTTCGCTTCCGATACTTGACAGCCCAGGTTTTTTGCAGTCGGCCCTTCTCTTCCTCGTGTCTTGTGTCCATGCTGTTGGGCTGCAAAACGAAACAAACCAACCAAGCAAACAAACAAACAAAGGAAAACCAGAAATCACTTCGCAGTGCGAGAGAGTGAGAATGTAATCCAGGATCTTTTGTTAAATTGATGGCTAGCGAGGAAGGAAAAGAGAATGGCAAAATACAAAAAAAAAACCTAAAACGCTTTAGGTGTCCCAGAAAATGATGGCAGAGAAAGAATTGGAGAGTTATAGCTAGAACAACGAGTAGGAGCTGTTCAGATCACACTCCGAGTATCTGGTGAGAATCTGCCTTGACAAAACAGGCCTTTGGTTAGCTACAAGAACCTCCTGCTTTGATCCATGTTACCAAGAGGCAAGAGGAGTAATAATAACAGTAACAGGAGTCGGAAGGGAGCTTGGAGGTCATCCAGTCCAACCTCCCCCCTTGCTCACGCAGGAGACCTGCACTAGGGATTCGAACTGCCGACCTTTCTGATCGACAAGCTCGGCGTCTTAGGAACAAAACACGGACCGCTCAGTAGTTCAGAATTTCGATTTGGCGTATAAAGAAACAAGAGATTTGTCACATCGTCAGTTGAGGTCGTGTGTCCCCCCCCCTCCTCCCGTTGATAGCGGATAAGTTTTGTTGTGTGGCTGGTAAGACAAACGCACAGAGTATTGATCGTATTTTAAAGGGTGGCGAGAACCATTTGGGGGAACAGTCGCAAGAGTTGGAAGGGACCTTGGAGGTCGTCTAGTCTAACCCCCTGCTCGCGCAGGAGACCCTGTACCAGGGATTAGAACCGCCGAAAAGGGCAGCACATCAAAAGTCTCCCCTCTAGTTTGGCCTGGCCTGATCCCCTCTTGGCAAAGGCCATTGAATCTAAAAAGGGACACCAATACGTCCAGGCCGTAGTGAGGCTTTCCTGCTTCTTCAAAAGGCTTAAGGCTGGGAGGACCAAGAGTCGGAGCGACCAACCACACCAGGCCTCAATTGGGAGATGCCCAGATAGAAACCCCACCCTGCTCAGCTCCCATCCCTGCTCCTCTTTTTTTTAACTACTTGGGTCGCTTCCCAAAAAAGGTGCTACGGGAACCTCTTGTTTGCAGTCACGTCTCTGGAAAGGGTGGATAATGCCTCTGTGTCTGAGCTCTTCCCCTCCCTCCCTCCCTCCCACCAGGTACCTTGAGGACTCGGTGGTCCTCCAGACTTGAGTAGCACACGTGTGTATGTGTGTGTGTGTGTGTGTTTACAAAACTTTGCGACTTTCAAGCTGTTGTAATGTTTCTCTCATGTCTTTGGCAATAAAATCTCCCGGGGGGGGCGCGGCGCTTCTTGGTCAGTGGCCTTGAACAGCTGCGGAAGGACGCAAGGTAAGGAAAAAAATGGGGTGGGGGGGCAGTCAGGCTGCCCAGCCATCCGGATTCAAAAGGGAAAAAACGGGTGATTCCAGTGGTGGGTTGCTACCGGTTCGCCCCGGTTCGAGCGAACCGGTAGCGGCGGGAGGCTCTGTCCACCCGCCCAGACGTTATCAACAATGCTTTGCGTAGGCGCAGAACCTTCTACTCGGACGTCATCAAAAATGCTCTGCGTAGGTACAAAATCGCCGCACGAACGCAAAGCACGCTCCCGATAGTAAACCGGTAGCACCGAGATTTGAAACCCACCACTGGGCGATTCAGACCACTGGCTGACACCTCTTATTAAATCGCATTTTCCCAGGGGTTTCATCTGAATCGCAGGCACATCCAAACATACCTGGAATAATTCCCCCTTTCTCTTTGGATGCGGATTGCTGCAGAGGCCTAAAACATTAAAGGGCCTTGCCGGGCCTTCTGGGCAAACTAGTTTTTTTCCATGCCACCCCAATTGGACAGGTGAAAAAACCCGACTTATCGGTGCATCTTATCTACTCAGTACTCTTTCCTGCTTAGTTCCATAGTTTGGGGGGGGGGGTCTTTTCCTCCACTTAAACAAAAAAAATTGTTTTTAAATGTAAGAAAACGATTTTGTTTGAAAATGCGTTAATCCACAGCGTCTCCGGCTGCATCTGGGCGCCGAGCTCGATTCAGGAGAAAGCACTTAATCTTACGCAGGCATTAGTGTCCCAGGCGAGACCGAGCTTAAGTGGTGTAAGGCGAGCACCGAGCTTAAGTGGTGTGATGGACTCCGAGGATTGTCGTTTTTACAGAAACGGGACAACTAGCAGTTTAGGAAGAGAAGAAGAAAAAAAAGAACTATTTGGCAAAGGCCCTGAAGTTTTTGTCCCGCCCCGCCTTTCTTAATAATCCGTTTTGTCACCCAGCCTTGCCTGATCTAACATTGAATTGACGTAAAGCGTAAAAAAGATATTTTTACGTAATGGATGTTTTTGCCCCCCCCTCTCCCCGAAAAAAACCTCAAACCGGTTTAACGTCCCGGGGTAGCGGGGGGCAACACCAAGCAGGGCCAAGGTGGCATTGGGGGCGCGCAGTGGCTTTCTCCCCGCTTGGCACATCAGCCGCTACAAGACCCGCTCCCAGCCCTTTTAAAATGGAGCCAGGAAGGTGTTTTTAAACCTGAACCATCTCTTTTCCTCCAAATCCCATCTTAACTATATTACCGATTTCTGGTTGAACAGGAAAAATAGACGTCCCCCCCCCCCAACTTCCAAGCTAAGAAATGTTTTTTTTAAAAAAATAAATCCCTGCCTTTGAAAAAAGGAAACCCAACTTTCTAGGGAGAAAGGGGGGTCGTCCCCCCGTCCCCCACCCCCACCCCAATTCTGAAACACGCCCCCCCCCACATACATAACATAGGGGAAAAATTTTTGAGGGAAAACTTCTAGCCTTTGTAAAATCCATATTGCACACTAGGACTATAAGCCATTGCTAGCTCATTTTGAATTTTAAAAACGTGTACTTTTTTCTTCGGTTGTTTTTAATTATTATTATTATTATTTTTTCCCTTTCTGTGTGGGGGTGGGGGGCAAAAATGGGGGAGGGGGAGAAGTGATGCTTGAAACTACCCGTGCGCTTTTTAATGTTTTATAAATATGTATGTGTATATATATATATATATAAATATATATATATATAAAATATAAAAATAATACGTATGCACATATATATATGTGTGTGTGTATATATCTATATGTATATACCTATATATATAGATATATAGCTATATATAGGTTTTGAGACAAAAAAAATAATAATGCGGAAAGTGAAAAAAAAAAAATATCCTATGACAGGACCGTGTGCTCTGATTTTACTTGAATCTGGTCTTCTCAGCACCTACGTTATTAAGAACTGAATATTTTTCCACTTGAATTTAGCGCTACTAGAAATTTAATATATGTGTTTTATTTATTTGATTTTTTTTTTGTTTTTTGCATGACTGATGCAAGGTTTGACATTTTCACTCAATAAAAACTGGAAAAAGCAAAAACAAAACAGGAAAAAAAAAAAAACCCCGCCCAGCAATCTTTGGCTTTCTACTGGTTTGTGATTGTCTTTGTCTGTTAAAAGTGGTCACTCGGATCCTGTTTCGATTTGTTGAACAGGCTGTCTGGTGTTTTTTTTTTGGGGGGGGGGGACCCAGGCAGGGGTGGGCTTCAAAAATTTTAGCAAGGTGTGGCCATGGTGGGCGTGGCCTAGTTGGCCTCCTGCATGGGGGGGACTTTTTCCCCTCCCTGGGCCCTGGAGGCTTTCCTCTAGCCTCCGGGAGAGCGAAAACGGCCTCCCCCAGGCTCTGGAGGCCCTGTGGAAATGGGCCCATTTCTGAACTTCCGGTAGGCCCGTTTTTTGCCCTACCGGAGCCTCCGTGCGCGCCCTGCACTTACCTGCATTCAAAACGGGCCGCATGGGGACTCCGGGGAGGAGTGGGGGGACGGGGCTAGCCAGGAATGGGATTTGGGGGTTCTCCAAACTGCACAGAACTCCTCCGAACCCCCAGCAGCCCACCCCTGGACTCTGGCCTTGAAAGTCAAGTCAGCACATTACCTATTTCCTTACTACGGAAGGTAGGGGAGAAACACTGGGCACCACTTAATTTCCCCTAAGGAAAGCAGTAGGCACATCAATGGGGAGACCCCCACTTATTGACAGCAAGGTAAGAGAAATGAAGGGGGAAAAGCACGGAGCATTTGGGGCTTCCCCCCCCCCAAGGAAACACACAGGACACTTTTGCCCCCCCAAGTTAAGCAGTAGAAGTAGGGGGCATCTTTGGCTGGTGGAGGTGGGGTTTCCAGGAACCCCCTAAGTACAAAGGGGTTTCCCTGGAATTCCTAGGTGATCTCCTTTCAGCCACCCCACCCCCATGTTGGGAAAGGCCCAAGGAAGGAGGGAGGAGGGGTTAAGTGGAGATCAGTCCTGGGTCTCTTGCGCTGCTTCACAAGACACCCAGGACTGACCACCCACTTGACCCTCTCCTCCCTCCCTCCCTCCCTCCTTGGGCCTTCCCAAAAATGGGTGAGTGGAGGCTGACGGTAGGTCTCCACTTTGCATTTAGGGGTCCTGGAAACCCTGCCTCCACCAGCCGTGTGGCAGGGAAGGGGGGAGAAGTTTCCAGGGGTGGGGGGAAACACCCTGAGCCCTGTAGTGTCATGGTTGATAAGAGGCCGGGCTTCCAGGATTCATAAGTGTGACATGGTCTCCCTCCCTCCCCATGTTGGGAAGAGCCCAGCCAGGGAAGGAGGGGGGGTCACCCTCTCCTCCCTCCTGGCTGGGCCCTCCCCAACGGTGGGTGGCTGAACGGAGACCAATTCCTGCCCCCAGGAATCCTGGGGAGGGGGGTTGCCTGGAAGCTCAGCCTTTACCATCTATGACATTGCATGGGGGAGGAACTCTTTGTGTCCCGCAATACCATGGATGGTGGAGACCTGGACCCCCCCACAAAGGCCCTTTCCCAGGATTCCTGGGTACAGGAATCTGAAGTATACCTCCAGCCATCCCCAGTGTTGAGAAGGACCCAACCAGGCAGGCAGGCAGGCAGAGGGAGTCAAGCGAGGAGCAGGCCTTGAGTCCTTACATGGCTGCAAAAGCCCCAGGACGGGCTCTCAGCTTGACTCTTTCCCCCGTCCCCCATGCCTGCTGGGCCTTTCCCAACCCCCAGCCTCTATCATCAGGGTGGCTTCAAAAATTTTAGCAAGGTGTGGCCATGGTGGGCGTGGCCTAGTTGGCCTCCTGCATGGGGGGGACTTTTTCCCCTCCCTGGGCCCTGGAGGCTTTCCTCTAGCCTCCGGGAGAGCGAAAACGGCCTCCCCCAGGCTCTGGAGGCCCTGTGGAAATGGGCCCATTTCTGAACTTCCGGTAGGCCCGTTTTTTGCCCTACCGGAGCCTCCGTGCGCGCCCTGCACTTACCTGCATTCAAAACGGGCCGCATGGGGACTCCGGGGAGGAGTGGGGGGACGGGGCTAGCCAGGAATGGGATTTGGGGGTTCTCCAAACTGCACAGAACTCCTCCGAACCCCCAGCAGCCCACCCCTGGACTCTGGCCTTGAAAGTCAAGTCAGCACATTACCTATTTCCCTTACTACGGGAAGGTAGGGGGGAGAAACACTGGGCACCACTTAATTTCCCCTAAGGAAAGCAGTAGGCACATCAATGGGGAGACCCCCACTTATTGACAGCAAGGTAAGAGAAATGAAGGGGGAAAAGCACGGAGCATTTGGGGCTTCCCCCCCCCCAAGGAAACACACAGGACACTTTTGCCCCCCCAAGTTAAGCAGTAGAAGTAGGGGGCATCTTTGGCTGGTGGAGGTGGGGTTTCCAGGAACCCCCTAAGTACAAAGGGGTTTCCCTGGAATTCCTAGGTGGTCTCCTTTCAGCCACCCCACCCCCATGTTGGGAAAGGCCCAAGGAAGGAGGGAGGAGGGGTTAAGTGGAGATCAGTCCTGGGTCTCTTGCGCTGCTTCACAAGACACCCAGGACTGACCACCCACTTGACCCTCTCCCTCCCTCCCTCCCTCCTTGGGCCTTCCCAAAAATGGGTGAGTGGAGGCTGACGGTAGGTCTCCCCTTTGCATTTAGGGGTCCTGGAAACCCTGCCTCCACCAGCCGTGTGGCAGGGAAGGGGGGAGAAGTTTCCAGGGGTGGGGGGAAACACCCTGAGCCCTGTAGTGTCATGGTTGATAAGAGGCCGGGCTTCCAGGATTCATAAGTGTGACATGGTCTCCCTCCCTCCCCGTGTTGGGAAGAGCCCAGCCAGGGAAGGAGGGGGGGTCACCCTTCTCCCTCCCTCCCTGGCTGGGCTCTTCCCAACGGTGGGTGGCTGAACGGAGACCAATTCCTGCCCCCAGGAATCCTGGGGAGGGGGGTTGCCTGGAAGCTCAGCCTTTACCATCTATGACATTGCATGGGGGAGGAACTCTTTGTGTCCCGCAATACCATGGATGGTGGAGACCTGGACCCCCCCACAAAGGCCCTTTCCCAGGATTCCTGGGTACAGGAATCTGAAGTATACCTCCAGCCATCCCCAGTGTTGAGAAGGACCCAACCAGGCAGGCAGGCAGGCAGAGGGAGTCAAGCGAGGAGCAGGCCTTGAGTCCTTACATGGCTGCAAAAGCCCCAGGACGGGCTCTCAGCTTGACTCTTTCCCCCGTCCCCCATGCCTGCTGGGCCTTTCCCAACCCCCAGCCTCTATCATCAGGGTGGCTTCCTCGCTCCCTATCCAGGGGCAGACGTGCGTCCCAGAGTCACACACTCGGCCTGGCCACCCATCTATGGGAAGCGAGTGAGGAGTCCCAAGGCGAGAGGCCAACCGGTCTCCTTCAAGACTTACCTGAAGAGCCATCCTCTCAGCTGAACGAAGGAGCAGTGGCATCCACATGACCAGTGGCCGGTGGGGGCAGCACCGACGGAGCCCTCAAAATGAAGACGCCCCCCCCCCCAAGTCCCCATTCCTTGCCCTTGTCCTCCACCACCCACTGCCTCTTGTCCCTCCACAGCCAGCCAGTTTTATCAGGGCACCAGAAGCAAAATTCCCACCCTCCACACACCACTTCCTGTCCCCCCCAGTGTGTGTCCTGGCTCTCCCAACATTAATATCAGCGTGTAGTTGTGAAGTACACACTTGTGCAGGTTCTCCTAAAAGATATCGGAGAGAAGGCTGGAAAAACGCTTGCTTAGAACAAGGAACAGGTTTCTGGAGCAGGCCAGGTACGCCGAGCCTCTGATGGAAGATCTGTTTTTGTGTGTTTGTGTGTAATTAGAAGCCTTTCACACCTGCACGTCTTCATCAGCGTACCTGGCCTGCTCCAGAAAACCTGCTGGAAGATTTCCCAAGCGGTCGGCATCTCTCCGATGTCTTTAGAAGCAGAGTGTGGATACGGTATGGAGGACAAACATCCAAGACAAGTGCTTTCACCGGGTGCCATGATTGTACAAAATAAAAAAAAAAAGCAACTTGACACACATTCCTTTCGCACAGATTAATGTCCTACCCTCAACGCTGCTCCGGAATGGATTAATCTCTATAGTGGAAGGCCGTGATTCAATCACAGTCTAGCTTTTATTTTAACAAAAAGACAGTCCCTATAAACACTTTCTCCTTTCTGTAATAATTTTGGCTGGTTTTAAAACCGGCATTTCTAGCACAAACGAGGCTAAGGTTTAAGAAGACATTTCAGCTTCATTCTCCATGTCGTCTTATGAAGGAAATTGGGGGGGGGGGGGGGGAATAACCTCTCCTATCCATGCAAATCATGGAGACAAATATCTTTAAAAACCTCGATCGTTTTTCTGGTTCTTTATAACAACCAAATCACATGTCTTTTATTTATTTTTCTTTTTTCCTTTTGGCCCTGTTGAAAATTTAGACCCAGCTGTCAATCTTATGTGACTTTATAGGTTCCACAGTATTGAAAAACTATTATAACACCCCAAATCAAACAAAACTGCAGCTTTTTTTTGAAGGGGGGGGTGAAGGAAACCTCCCACCAATGTCCAATTTTCACACTAGCTCTTTGTTTGCATATTAAGGCAGTTGGCCAGATTTGATGCTAACAAAAAAAAAAAATTGTCTAAAAATACTAAGGTTCTAAATCCTTTATAAGAATTGTCAGAATCCTATAGATGGGCTCTGGAATTTCTCGCCAGGCCTTGGGAATCCCAACCAGGATAAAAGAGGCCTAACCTGGCTTGGAGCTTCCAAAACTAACCTGCTTTCGTGCCCAAAAGGTCTTTTGCAGACTCTTCCGGTCTCCCCCCAAATCAGAAAGAGTAAAAAACTGTACACACACACTTCCACTTTAGGAGAAGGCTGAGCAAACTCCAAGAGGCTCGGACCTCCATTTGTGGGGGGTCCAAAAACCAAAGTGGCTTATTCTACCAGATGGCTTTCCTTGTTGTTGGTTTTTGAACGGTAAGCTGTCTTCGGTTACCCAGAATGGCTGACTCCAATCTAATAAAACACACACACACAGTTTGAGAGAGAGAGAGAGAGAGAGGCAAAGTCGAGCCTTTCACAACTTCCCTGCCCAAATGTTATTTGCCACAGGAGAGCGGATTAATTGCTATTTGCAAACTTGCATAGCGGGGCAGAACACAATTAATTAGCTGACGATTACAGCTTTGGAGGGCCTGCACGATGTCCCTCGCCCCACCTTAGCTTCAGGAGGAAGCCGGCTCCTGACCAACCAACGCCCCCACCACCACCCATCCCAACCCCCCAAAAAAGATGAGTCGGCGAGAAAAGGCGAGGAAGGAGGCCACCTTCCTTCCCCTTCCTGTGAATGGTTTATTATACGCCATTTTTCCCTCTCGCCGTCCCAAGTTCGGATGAGCTCCGAGCGGGTCGCAGGGCCTCTGGGAATCGGGGAGATTGGGCCGCCTGCAAATTGAATTAATCAATCGATCGATGAATTCCTAGTAGCCCTCGCATTTGTTTCGTCCGGTCTGGATAAACACAAGGCAGAGCTAAACAACGCAGGGAACGCAATGGAAAGCCTGCTCCTGTCCTTCGCCATGGTTTCCTGGAAGAGTTGCTAATTGTGGCAGGATAGCAAATATTTTTAAAAGCATTTGAACCTGCTGCACAATTCATCAAAGGCACCCTTTTTTTTTTAAATCCAGTTAAAAGGCTTTTTAATTGATGACCTGCGCCGTTACTACCGATGGTTTCTCTGCCTTTCTGTGGATTAAGTCCACTTTCATGCAGCTCCTGAGTAAAACCTTGCAAAGGGGAGCCCCTCTGACCCAAAACGGCAGCTCCACTTGCCGATTTGGGTGGGGCAAAAAATTTGAGAGAAAGGGACAAAGGAGAGCGGAGCGTTGAAATTTATCCCAGATTTCTCCTGATGTTTTGTTTCTGTGGCAATACACACCCAGTAACAACAATTCCTCCTCCTCCTCCTCTTCTTTTCTCCTCCTCCTCCTCTTCTTCCTCTTCTTATTTTCTCCTCCTCCTCCTCCTCTTCTTCTTCCTCTTCCTCTTCTTCTTTTCTTCCCAGTTCTGGCCCTTTGCTGGCATTTCAATGGGTGTGCTTCGCTTGGCAGGAGAATTACGCCAGCCAAATGCTTTGCCACTTTGCTTCCTGGCCAAAATAAGGTGTTAGGCAAAGTGTGTGTGTGTGTGTGTGTGTGTTTGCACGCGCACAAAAGGCTTTGGAGGTAGCTCCCAGCCACACCTTAGAGGTGCAGCAGGCAGGGTGATCCAGCTGGGGTTGAGGGCAGGGCACCTCAGCATCTTGCTTGGCACAGGCTCCTCCTACACCCACGCAAGTCAAAGTGTTTTGTAACGTCCTGGGAACCGAGAGACGCGGTGGGGCGCAGGGCATCACCGACAGAAGGGACCCCTCTGCCCTTGGCCGGGAAGGGCCGTGATAGCTCAGGCTATTAGAAGCCTGTTATTAGAACACAGCAGCCTGCAATTACTGCAGGTTCAAGCCCGGCCCGAGGTTGACTCAGCCTTCCATCCTTTATAAGGTAGGTAAAATGAGGACCCAGATTGTTGGGGGGGCAATAAGTTGACTTTGTAAATATACAAATAGAATGAGACTATTGCCTTATACACTGTAAGCCGCCCTGAGTCTTCGGAGAAGGGCGGGATATAAATGTAAAAAAAAAAAAAAAAGGAGTAAAGCGGAGAAGTGGGGGGGACGAGGCCCGAGGTCTAGCCCCCCAAAGAGCCGCTCTTCAAAAGTAATTAACTACGAAGGCAGGTGTGGTAGAACATTTCCGACATCTTTCGCGGACAATTTCTAGGAACTCAGCTCTGCCCTTCAGTCGGTCATCCCTCTCCTCCCTACCTGCCTGGGCGTGAATACCGAAAAGTACCACTCACCTGGCCTTCGCCGCAGTGCCAGCTCGGGGATTGGGGCCCAGGAGAAATCTGTGGGGCCCAAACAGTTATTGCCACCCTCTTTAGCACGTGCCATGGGGGGGGGGGGAAATGGATCGGAATGCCTTCATCAAATGAGCCTTTTTTTAAAAAAAAAACAACAACTGAGTTATCAGAAGGCAATTCTAACACAGAAACGCAATAAACAAATTGGGTCAATGCCAACGTTTGGTTGAGAGAGAAAGAGAGAGAAAAAAATTAAACCCAGAGGGGGAAATTCAGCCCAAACTGACTCAGAACAAGCTTGCCTCTGTGGCTCAGACTGGTAAGACAGTCTGTTATTAACACAGCTGCTTGCAATTACTGCAGGTTCAAGCCCCACCAGGCCCCAGGTTGACTCAGCCTTCCATCCTTTATAAGGTAAGTAAAATGAGAACCCAGATTGTTGGGGGCAATAAAAGTTGACTTTGTATATAATATACAAATGGATAAAGACTATTGCTTGACATAGTATAAGCCGCCATGAGTCTTCGGAGAAGGGCGGGATATAAATGCAAATAAATAAAAAAAAGATGCTAGAAAAAGCTTAAAACTTGCAGAAATGACAAGCTGGCGTCGAAGGCCGCTGCATTCAAATCATTTTCAAAAGTTTGATCTGAATACGGTTAATTTGTGAGACTTAGAAGACGTGACAACCAGCACTTCAGTGAGAAGTGGGATTCCAATAATTTAACAACCGGTTCTAATGATTTCTTCCAACAACCAGACTGCTCAGAAAGTTAACAACCTCCCGAAGTGGGGCGAACCAGCTGAATTCCACCACTCACTCACTCACTCACTCACTCACTCTATGGCTGAATCCCATCTACCTACCTACCTACCTACCTACCTACCTACCTACCTATCTATCTATCTGTTGTGTCCCACTCCTCCGCTGATGGCCGGGTCAGGGAAATCCGAATCAGGCGTGCCTCTGCAGCTCTGCCAAAGTCCTAGCAAAGTCCTCAAGGCAGGCAGGAGACCAGAAAGTGACTTCAGCAAGATAAGGTAGACTTTGCCTCACTCAGAGAATGCCAGAAAGCAGGTCCTTTATATAGGCCATGGGGTGTGGCTCCATGACTCAGCACTCATTAAGGCCTGCCCCTCCCTTCCTTCTGTTGCCTCCGCCTATCAAGTCTTCTGACGCGAGGGTCACTCCAGTCGGCAGCTGTTGGTAATAAACCTTCCTCAGGCTCACATGCTGTGGAGGAGGGGGAAGGGTCTAGTTGCTCCGTTTGCCTGGGCATGGAGCCAGAGCTGGGGGCTGGAGGTATTTCTTCTTCTTCAGCCTGTCTGGGCATGGAGCCAGGGCTGGGGGCTGGAGGTATTTCTTCTTCCGTGTTCGGAAGCAGATAAGAAGACCCCGGCTGAGGTGAGATTGGAGGAGACACAACACTATCTATCTATCTATGGCTGAATCCCATGTATCTATCTATCTATCTATCTATCTATCTATCTATCTATCTATCTATCTATCTATCTATCTATCTATCTATCTATCTCTGGCTGAATCCCATCTATCTATCTATCTATCTATCTATCTATCTATCTATCTATCTATCTATCTATCTATCTATCTATCTATCTATAATCCGAATCAGGCGTGCCTCTGCAGCTCTGCCAAAGTCCTAGCAAAGTCCTCAAGGCAGGCAGGAGACCAGAAAGTGACTTCAGCAAGATAAGGTAGACTTTGCCTGACTCAGAGAATGCCAGAAAGCAGATCCTTTATATAGGCCATGGGGTGTGGCTCCATGACTCAGCACTCATTAAGGCCTGCCCCTCCCTTCCTTCTGTTGCCTCCGCCTATCAAGTCTTCTGACGCGAGGGTCACTCCAGTCGGCAGCTGTTGGTAATAAACCTTCCTCAGGCTCACATGCTGTGGAGGAGGGGGAAGGGTCTAGTTGCTCCGTTTGCCTGGGCATGGAGCCAGAGCTGGGGGCTGGAGGTATTTCTTCTTCTTCAGCCTGTCTGGGCATGGAGCCAGGGCTGGGGGCTGGAGGTATTTCTTCTTCCGTGTTCGGAAGCAGATAAGAAGACCCTGGCTGAGGTGAGATTGGACGAGACACAACACTATCTATCTATCTATGGCTGAATCCCATCTATCTATCTATCTATCTATCTATCTATCTATCTATCTATCTATCTATCTATCTATCTATCTATCTATCTATCTATCTATCTATCTATCTCTGGCTGAATCCCATCTATCTATCTATCTATCTATCTATCTATCTATCTATCTATCTATCTATCTATCTATCTATCTATCTATCTATCTATCTACCTACCTACCTATCTATCGATGGGATTCAAGTAATTTAACAACCGGTTCTCTGCCCTAATGATTTCTTCCAACAACCAGTTCACCAAACTGCTCAGAAAGTTAACAACCGGTTCTCCCGAAGTGGGGCGAACCGGCTGAATCTCACCACTGCGACACTTCCTTTGCACCGTTTTTACAATTTGAGGAAGGGGGGGGGAGGGAAAACAACCACAACGAAGGCTGAAAAATTCCCGCGTCTTGGGGACAACTGGAAAAAGCCGACTGAAATTTGTGAGAACTTCAGGTACGACCCCAACTGGACTGGGATTACTAAATCGGCCCGCCATGAAAAATCTAGAGGGGGAAAAACATTTCCGTGCAGGATCGCTAGAAAGAAAGGGCAATCCATGGAAACAGGACAGGCTGATTTTACAGGAATGAATCACTCTTTCCCGATATTAAAAACGAGCCGCTTCATCAAACAGGTTGCTGTCTTAAAGGAGTTCTGTTCTCACTCCGGGTTTTATGCCACTGAGCCCCGCCCCCAAAGCTGACTTTGATTGGGACAGAGAGCTCTCTGTGTATGCTCGAGGAATGTCTTCCTTTGTGACTTTCCCACCACGAAAAGTCCGAGCTGAGAAAACGTTGCAAGGGTCCACCCGTGCAAACTCGAGCAAAGTTGGAACTCTTCCTGGCACAACCTCTCTCTCTCTCTCTCTCTCTCTCTCTCTCTCTGTGTGTGTGTGTGTGTGAAATGTACACGTATCTACACATCTCAAGGGGCAGGGTGGGAAACGCAGGCTTTCAAGGGCAGGCAAACTCCTCAAATCCCAGCATGAAAGACTTGAAGGAGGGGACATCTGTGTACTTTTTATGTCCAGCATCTGCACCAAAGACAAATCCCTTGTGTGTCCCATCACACTTGGCCAATAAAGAATTCTATTCTATTCTATTCTGTTCTGTTCTGTTCTATTCCATTGCTTATTTCTACTCTACTCTATTCTATTCTATTCTATTTATTTTATTTTTATTTATTTATTTTGCCAAACACATACTAAACAATATATATAAGCATGAAATAAACACACAAAATGAATACAACCAAAGGGAACATTAGGACAGGAACGATAGGGACACTGGTGCTCTTATGCAGGCCCCTTAATATTCTACTCTACTCTACTCTACTCTACTCTACTCTACTCTACTCTACTCTACTCTACTCTACTCTACTCTACTCTATTCTATTCCTTAAT